>NW_003546652.1:60487-62896 GCF_000090795.2 Amphimedon queenslandica | reverse complement strand
ACACTTGTTTATAAACTGTAGTTGATCTTCATCCAGTTCAAGTGCCTCAACTTCTTTATCTAGAAGGTCTTATGTAGTTCCATATCTTTTAATGAAATTAAGCAAAAAAACTTCAAAAATAGGATATCCTTCAAGAAGTCGCTTATAAACTGATGAAACATACATGAAGTAGGATAGAGTTCTCAAAAGAATTATTCTTCTAGTTTCTAAGACTATCTACTATGTACTCTGCCATATAACTGTACACCATAAAGAATGTGACACACGTACCCCGTAAGGAAACACACGCATGATGATTAATGGAATTCGTGGTCAATGAACGAGCATGAGCATACAAAGAAGCATGCATCTATTTTATTTTCACGCTTACAATAAACGAGTTATACAAATGCTTTATACTGTACGTTTAATTATCTAACCATAGCTGTACATGTATAAAACACTACAACATATTATAATAAAAATTGTGATCACGCTGATCAAATGGTAGATGTAGCGCATTAAAAAGCATAAAAAAGACAAAGGCATTAAAAGAACAAAATGGCCAATACTTTCCAAGCTTTTGGATAGAAAAATCACATTTGAAAGCCACTGATGATTCAACACCTAAAGTGAGCAAAGGCTCTGTTTGCTCCAGCGAACTGTTGTAAGGCTCACTCATGATACTCCTCCATAAAAATGTGCCATCTTATTTCTTAAAAAAACCATTCTATGCAAAAAGGCAGTACTCTGTAGGCAGTAATGATAAAAACTATGAAAAGAGCAACACTAAAAATGCCAACTATAAAAGCGAAAACTATAGATTATAAGAATACAAGTGCACACACACACACACACACACACTGTAAAGAAACACAAGCACAATGATTAATCGAACACGTGGTCAATGAACATGAGCATACAAAAAAGCATGCATCTACAGTACAAGCCAATAAAAACTTCGCGTTCCGTTTACGTTGAACGGCCGTTGGGCGTTTCAACGCTATATAAAAAACGTTTACTTCCGTTTATGGTCCGTTTTCTATGGAGCACGTTTTTACATTGGCTCAACGTTTTGTCCTTGCCTCCTTGGTTTTCTTTACTCCACAGATACTACTATGCTCGTTCTTGACTGCCGCTCTGGAGATACTGTCATATCAGTTCAGAGTGGACCTCAACTCAAGGAGACGCTGTGTGAAGTCGAGGTGTGAAGTACTCGTGTCATTGGAGGATGGGCCACCAGGCTCGATGTAGTCTAATTCACTTCAATTTATTGTGATAAGCATTAGTTATCAGTATCATTATTATATTTCTATCATTATTGTACTCTTACTTTCTAAAACTTGTAGTATATATATTATAATTTTATTTATTTATAAAAGATGCAAGCGTCATGCATTTTGATCTTGGTAGCTAGCAGGTCTATAATTACATGATTTTATTTTATAAATGATAATAATATAATAGCTGCTTCTTTGCTTGACAGAGCACTCTTTCTTGTGACTACTTCTTGTCGTCCTATTGAATCATACAACATGAGAATAAGGTGGGTGAATTATATAAAATGCATGTCGCTACGTTTACGACTTACCTGTCTCGTTTTATCATCAACCATGGCTCGTAGTCGTTCTGTAAGTGTATCTAAGAAAGCCTGACTCCTGAAGAAACTGTTAGAAAAGAGAAAAGTCGAGCAACGCTTGGAGCGTTGTTCATGATAACAAAAACGGTAGTGCCCAGACCCAACGGACCATGAACGGAACAACCACAATAAAAACGGAAACGGCGCTACCGTTTAATCGCCGTTCAACGTAAACGGAACGCGAAGTTTTTATTGTCTTTTACTGTATTTTACTCCTTCACTTTTGACAAACAGAGTTACACAAATGCTTACACTGTACGTTTAATTATCTAACCATAGCTGTACATGTATAAAACACTACAACAAATTGTAATAGTAATCGTGATCATGCGGGTCAAATGGTAGACGTAGCACATTAAAAAGAAAAAGGCAATAAAAGGGCAAAGTGGCCAATACTTTCCAAGCTTTTGGACATAAAAATCACATTTGAAAGCCACTGATGATTCACCACCGAAAGTGAGCAAAGGCTCTGTTTGCTCCAGCTAACTGATGTGAGGCTCACTCATGATACTCCTCCATAAAAATGTGCCATCTTACTTCTTTATAACCAAGTATGGAAAATGGCAACACTCAGTACTTACAAAAAGTATGAAAAGAGCGACACTAAAAATGTCAACAGTTAACCTCATCATGTAACAATCAAAACACAGATTTAACCCCATCCTAAAATTAAATCCCTTTAAATTAAAAATTAATATCTTTTCACAAAATTTTGTATCCACAAAATGACACATTACGATAAATTAGTTAAATTAATCATACCTTTCTAGTTTCTCTCCTTCGTCACTTAT
>NW_003546652.1:46828-60320 GCF_000090795.2 Amphimedon queenslandica | reverse complement strand
TCACTCATACTGTCTTCCAACTGTTTGGATTAGAATCAGCGAAACCCTCATCTTTTCCTCCTAAAAGCTGTTTCTTGGACTTGAGCTCAATCAGCTTACACATAGTATTGGAACTAATTGATCCATTTAAATGAGCGTGTAGTTCCTATTACCATTGATAAGGTTAATACAAAAGTAGAGCTAACTCACCACTTTGGGTAAAAGCTGACAGAACTCCAACATAAACATGATTTCCCTGGAAGGCAAGGGTCTGGCTAGCGAGACTACCAACCTGCCATACGCGTGGGACGGGAAAGTACTACAGTCATACAATGCCCGGGCTACAAGCCCTTGTTCCTCTGTCGGGCCTGTCCTAGTCTGACGCCACCTAGGCCTGTCCTAGAGACTAGGCCTGTCCTTACTCCAGTGTGTAGACTGTGGGGTACTCACTCCTTTATTTAATAAATGAAATAGTCTGAAAGTCAAGAGATACTTGTTTGATGGTGTTCTACTAAGAGATGAAGAGAGGTTTTCTACAAGTATCTCGACAAAAAAGTGAAGACTAAACCATTCAAACCCACGTGTTTACTCCGTACAGTCCGTAGAGCTATATCTACTAGAGACTACGGAGTATTACTGAGCCACGCCTCGCTGGACTAACCACCTTTTGCGTGGGTGTAAACATTGACCTATCTTCACAAGCAATGGCTACAAGTACAAGCCCTAGCTCTTCCTCTGCTCCTTTTATAAACGTTTGCAATAAAGAACTAAGTGAGTTTGGGAGTATATTTGACATTTCATGATATTTTGCACAGGCATCGATGACTTTTATGATATTTATGAGAAAATTGAGCAACTTTCAGCTTCCTGGAAGCAGATTGCCATTTCCTTGCGTCTCAAAATAAACACAATTAACAAGATAGAAGCTGATTGTCGTGGAAACACCGTCACTTGCCTGCAGAAAGTTTTGGAGTAATTGGTTAAGGAAAGATTATGATTACGAGCGTTATGGTATTCCTTGTTGGAGGAGAGTGTGTGTCGCTGTTAAAGAAGGAGGAGGTGATCCAGCATTAGCTGATGAAATAGCTCGTGAACATCCTCTACCAGCTATGCCACCTGCAGGATCAACTAGTTCAAAAGGTTCGTATATTAGTTGAATGTTGACATCAATAGTATCACTGTCAGTGTCACAGTATCTATGATAATATATTATGTGTTAGCATAGGTTGGGTTGGGTAGCCAATTTATCTCTGGGGATGCGGCTAATATGCCAGCATAGTTTCTGTAAAAATTTTAGAGTCCTGAGCATTATGCTGTAATAAACGGAAAGAACGGGCATAATTTATTAATATTTATATTAATCTCATCAATAATACTTAAATAATTGTAAGTTTAATAATAAATACATAGAGGTCTAGTTAAAGAACCAAAAATTGAGAAAATGGTTGCCAATTATCAAAGAAATTAGTTTAGTCCCGCATCTTCGCTGGAGAAAGAAAGGTTTGGAGACACTCAAAGCTTTTCTTGGTCCTTGTGCTTTAATGTATGCGCACCAATCAGATTGCTCCAACCACGTGGTACCACTGCAGGCTTGTGAATATTGCATAATATAATTTTAATAAAATGGCGTCTTGAAGATAGGTAGAATTTGAAGTAGTTTTATGAGTTGTTACAGGGTCTGAAGTTCAAAGGGAAGATAAGAATAAACAGCAGATGGGCATCACAAAGTTTTTAGTGATTATAATGCTAACAGGATTTAGTGGCAAGCAAATGTCAATCACTAAGGGCCTGTTCATCACGTGAAATTAACACGTAGGTGCATCCAGTCAATGATGAAGCTGCAGCACTAATTACATTCCATTGTGTCCAAGATATGCTTTGAATGTCTCCAGACCCTTCCTTCTCTAGTGAAGAAGCGGGGTGAGACTGCAAAGAAGTGAAATAATGTAACTAAATCCATCTTTGAGTGAATTACCATGAGCAATATTGGGAATCATAACGATTAAAGGCATGAAATAGCATAATAGGTAAGAAATAATAGCCTCATCCCTAATTATCTCCTTTTTTGTATCAAGCCAACTACTTTAGTAGTTGAAGTCATATGAATGTCATTAATCATAATGCACAAAATTCCAGTCTCAGTATAATGAATGTTACTTGAATTTGACCGAATTTTCTCGCTCATTATAGTCATGTTCTTTTTTCAGCCTTAGTAAAATTAATTAGAATTAAATTTCTCGTGAAATTAATTCCCTAGCATATTGTCTCACATGCACAAAATTACTATTTGGTTATAATTTTATTTTTTAGAAAAGAGTGTCACTCCTGAAACAGATGAGGTAGCTACATGTATGTCACCAGCAAGCACTGACAGAGTAGGAGGTAATCCCTCACAATGATATAAAAATAGATCATACACAATTCATGCTTACAGTTAAATCATTAATAAGGGCATTTGTACATTGTAGGTACTGGTGGTCTTTCTGGTAAGCATTTTGACTTAGCAAGCAAACTGCACGATCTACGAGATGAATTTCTTGAAGCGATTAGAATAACAAAAAATTCCTTCAAATCAAGGGATCTACCTAGAATCATTGACTACCTTAATGCACACGCATTGTCATTACTTGGTCCTAAAAAGGAACAGCAAACAACTGCTGAAGCAGTTAGGGAAGAGTTTAAAGATATCCAAACATTATCAAATTTATTTACTCTGCTACAAGACAAGTATGTGTCATGGTTCAACTATAAACTAATCATAAAACTTGTTGGAATATTTCTACCCAAAAATGGTTCATTAAAGAGAACTTGGTCGTCATATGAAGAGAAGTTAAAGGATTATTTTGTAAACAGTGGTGGACTATTGAAAGATGCTGATGCTGTACAGTTTGGTGTAAAAAGTGTTCCTCCTGGTACACGAGTAATGATTGCTAAAGTTGACAGAGATGACTACACACTGGATGACATATTCTTCTTTCGTAGAGCAATACCAAAAAGTTTGGATATTCCTGAATATGATCTTCACTTTAGATCTGTTCACCTGAGTTCTCTCTGTTTGGGTTACCTCATTTCCGAGTATCTTTATTCTTTATTATTTCCTCTAACTACAAAGCTACAGCAACAGTTAGCTAGTATTGGTATCACTGAACTAACATGTGGTGAAGATAAATATGATCTAAGAGAGGTTTGTTATCCTTGTCTTGATAATTTAATATTATTATTTTCAAATTCACAGTTTTCAATAGAAGAGTTTAAGCACTCATCCACTGATATTGGTAAGTACATTTAGTCAACCCTCCATTGGGCAATGGTCAAACAGGATTACATACATGTGTTAATAATAATATTCTTCATAGATATATGTGATCCATTATGGTATGAGAATACCAGTACACCATTACATGAAGCAGCTTGGAGAGGATTAAAAGATGAAGTACAATGGCTTCTTGACAAGTTTGGCTCCAGGACATATCATTGTGGTCTTCATGGCTGGACTCCGTTACACTCTGCATCATATGGTGGACACATTGAGATCCTTCAACTACTCATCCATCAATATGGCATTGATCCTAATGAAGGTGATGATAATAGTGTATCTAGTATACATATGGCATCTTATAAAGGCCACTTATCTATAGTACAATATCTAGTAGACATGTGTCACATTCCTCCTGATCAACCAGACAATAGCAATAACACTGCATTACTGTACTCAGCAATGGGGGGCCATTCTGACCTAGTGGAATTTTTTATTGAGAGAAATTGTAATACTTCTCAAATTAATTTTCATAGCGAGTCTCTATCATTGCTAGCTTGTCAAAGCGGAGAGTTAGCATTAGTCCACAAGCTTGAATCATTAAACCTCTTCTCACCAGATGACATAACTAAGACAAGGTCTAGTATACTACATTATACTTGTCGTTCTATGAATATTAAAAGTGTTGAGCTTTTTAAGTATCTTATAAATCGATATCAATTATCCATTGATGTAAAAGATCAATATGGTAGGACTCCACTTCATATTGCTTCATGGTTTGCTTCATCATCAGTTGTTGAGTATATTGTTAGTATTCAAGGTAACGAAGCATTATTTGTTAATGATAATAATGGTAAGTCATGTCTACATTGGGCATGTTATGCAGGTATACATATTCCAGCTGGTATTGTGTATAGTAAGCTTATGGCACAAAGTGATGCATCAGTTATTGATATTATAAATAATACTAGAGCAAAACCAAATATTAATTTTATCAAACAAAATGAAAGAGTTAAAATGTTTTCTTCACTTCTCAAGAAAGCTAGCACTTGCCCTAACTTTGACATCAATGCCACTACAAATGATGGTAGGTCATTACTTCATTGGTCATCAGTCAGTGGCAGTACATCACTAGTGAAAGCATTAGAAGATTATACTATCAATTGTACATTAGCTAATGATGGTATATCTCCAGTACATTATGCTACCTGGTCAGGTTCTACTAGTGTATTAAGTTATATCACATCTCAGTATAATCTCAATGCTAATGATACTAATACTTATGGTCATACACCATTAGTCTACTCCTGCCATTCAGGTAGTATTAATTCCGTTAAATATCTTATCAATAATCATAACAGTGATCCTAATATTACTGATAATAAAGGCATGGCATGTCTTCATCATTCTTGTCGTCATGGTCATATTGATATCACTCAATATCTCATTGAGGTACAGCATTGTG
Source organism: Amphimedon queenslandica (assembly GCF_000090795.2). Lineage (NCBI taxonomy): Eukaryota > Metazoa > Porifera > Demospongiae > Haplosclerida > Niphatidae > Amphimedon > Amphimedon queenslandica. Next base: position 55,620 of record NW_003546652.1, on the reverse strand, counting down.
ATATTAATAAAACAGATAATGAAGGACGCACATTAGTACATCATGCTGCATGGAGTGGTAACTTTGATTTAGTTCAGTATCTTATTACTGAACAAGGTTTGTCTCCTACTGCAGTCACTAAGAATGGCCTCACTGCTTTACATTATGCCTCACTGTCTCTTAACTTACCTCTTGTTAAAGAATTAATAACTACCTATCAGTTAGATCCTCATCAAGCTGACAGTAATGGTAAGTTACCAATTCATTATGCTGCTGAATCTGGTGATATTTTACTACTGGAATTATACATGAAGGATTACAAGTGTAGTCTGATCCTAACAGATGACAAAGGTTGGAATGTTATTCATTTTTCATCATTAAAAGGTCACAATCACTTTATCAAGCATATCACCAGTCAATATCCTCAATACATTAGTTTACTACACTCTACTGACAATGAAGGTCAAGTACCATTGCATTTAGCCTGTGAGAGTGGTAATATTCAAGTGGTCACATTTCTAATAAATGATATGAAATGTGATGTCAATGCTAAGATGAGACGTGATCAAGGATGTGTCACATTTGCCTGTTTCTCAGGTAATCTTGATCTAGTACAATTACTAATACAACAGTATAAGCTTGAGCCTTTAGCTACTGATAAATATGGTTTTACAGGATTGCATGCAGTGGCACAGACTGAACATACTCATATACTGGAATTGTACAGTCAGGAGTATAGTGTGGATATTACTAATCACACTAGCAATAACAAGTACACACTAGCTCATTCAGCTGCTTATAAAGGTAAGCTACATTGTCTACAGGAACTGATCAACAAGTATCGGTGTGATATTAATGCCACTACTACTGATACTGGTAGTACAGTTCTTCATAAAGCATGTGAAGGAGGTCATGTTCCAGTTGTACTTTATCTCACTAGTCTTCCTCAGTGTAATGTAGCAGCTAAGACTTCAAATGGATCAACAGTTCTTCACATTACCTGTGAGTACAGTGACTCTCTTCCTATACTCAAACATCTGGTAGAGAATCATCAGTTAGATCTGTGTGCTGTGAATGATGAGGGAATGGCTCCTATTCACTTAGCATGTAGTGAGGGAAGATTGAACTTGATCAAGTACATTATAGAACACATACCATCATCACTTGAACTACCTCACAGTACAGATGGTCATACTCCATTCGTTATTGCAGTGTACTTCAATCAGTTAGAAGTTATTAAATATCTTATTAGTAAGAAGTGTAATCTATCAGCTACTGATGATGAAGGGTCTGGAGCAGTTCACATATCAGTAGAGAGGGGTCACTTGAATGTATTGAAGTATCTCATTGATAATAATTATTGTAATCCTAATGCAACCAATCATCAAGACCGTACACCACTGCATGTTGCTGTAGCAGTTAATGAATATGAAATATTAAAATATTTACTGAGTAAGAGGGTACCTTCAATGAGTGTTGTCTGGTTACGTGAGATAAAGTGTTTATTAGACAGTCCTCATGACATATACAATAATCCACATAATGCGGTACTTATTAATGTACAAGATAAAGATGGTAATACACCATTACATGTAGCCTGTCAACGTGTGCAACAGAATATGGTATCACTGTTACTAAAAGCCAGTCTGTCTAACAATAACTTATTAATTACTAACAAGAAAGGACAGACACCATTACACTTAGCAGTTGCCTCTGGTCATAAGGATACCGCTGAAGCTTTACTCTTCTCAGTCACTAGTAGTTCTACTCATCATGATCTCCTTACAACTACTGATAATGAAGGATCCACTGTATTACATACAGCTTGCAGTAATGGCCATATGGATGTATTTCGTTATTTATCCAGTATTTATCCTCAAGGTGTTATTGTAATGAATAATAGAGGACGTGGTTTACTTCATGCAGCATGTGAGGGAGGTGATATTGGAATAGTAAGAACACTAATTGAGACACATGGACTGGATCCTTTAGCAGAAGATGAAGATGGTATCACCTGCTTACACTTACTAGCAGAGAGAATAAGAGTGTATATATACCAGTATTTGGAACCAAACATTGTTTCTAATCCAGTACCTAAAGACAAGTCTGGTCGTACTCCTCTTCATTATGCTTCTCGTTCTGATAATATTCGTATGGTATGTTATCTCATAGAGACCTTCCCCTGTAGTCCTGATGATCCTGACAATAATGGATACACTTCAGTTCATGGAGCATGTGAAGCTGGTAGTATGGAGTTAGTACAATACTTTCTAACTGATCTCAAATGTAATGCACTAGCTGAAACTGATGATTGTAAAACCATGCTTTACTTTGCTAGTGTGAGTTCTCATTTAGAGCTTGTTCAGTTTTTAGTTGGCGCATTCAGTTTAAAACCTCATCCACACGATATTGAAATAGCTCAATCAGTTAATCCTGATTCATCAGTAGTTAAATATCTTCAAGAGATACATTATGATTTATTTCTTTTAGAACAAAGCAAAGTGAGTGGATATCATGAGAAACTTGAAGGACAACAGGTCGACCCACCAGGACAAGATATTGTATCTTAAACGCAACCTTATCACCATATTACCACCTTATCAGTCCATTGTATGTAACCTATCACCATATTACCAATGCACCATCTTACTACAGCACCATATGTAACCTATCACCATTATACCATCATAGCTATCCTACCACCTTACCGCCATCTAACTAACTACCTTTACACGACTTTAATACCATCTTCACCATTACACCATATACCCACAATGGTTACCATTATCACCAATCCTATACGATATTGTATCTTAAACACCATCTTACTATTACACCTATCACCACCTTATCACCATCCCACCACCTTACATACCATTGTATCACCATTGTACTATTACACCATACACCAATGGCTACCAATATCACCTATACAATACTTGACAGAAGCAGCTTGGAGATAATTAAAAGATGAAGTACAATGGCTTCTTCACAAGTTTGGTAACAGTACATTTCATCGTGGTCTTCATGGTTGGACTCCATTACACTCTGCATCATATGGTGGACACATTGAGATCCTTCAACTACTCATCCATCAATATGGTATTGATCCTAATGAAGGTGATGATAATAGTGTATCTAGTATACATATGGCATCTTATAAGGGCCACTTATCTATAGTACAATATCTAGTAGACACGTTTCATGTTCCTCCTGATCAACCAGACAATATCGATAACACTGCATTACTGTACTCAGCAATGGGGGCCATTCTGACCTAGTGGAATTCTTTATTGAGAGAAATTGTAATACTTCTCAGATTAATTGCAGTAGTATTTCCTTATCACTGTTAGCTTGTAAAAGTGGAGAGTTAGCATTAGTCCACAAACTTGAATCATTAAACATCTTCTCACCAGATGACATAACAAAGTTAGGGGCTGGTGTATTACATTATAGTTGTCGTTCTTTGAATAATAAAAGTGTTGAGCTTTTTAAATATCTGTTAAATCAATATCACTTATCCATTGATGTAAAAGATGAATATGGTAGGACTCCACTTCATATTGCTTCATGGTATGCTTCATCATCAGTTGTTGAGTATATTGTTAGTATTCAAGGTAATGAAACATTATTAGTTAATGACAATGATGGCTACTCATGTTTACATCATGCATGTTATGCAGGCATACATATTCCAGCTGGTATTGTGTATAGTAAGCTCATGGCACAATGTGATGCATCAGATGTTAAGATTATTAATAATACTAGAATAAAACAAAATATTAACTTTATCAAACGAAGCAAAAAAGTTAAAATGTTTTATTTACTTCTCAAGAAAGCTAGCACTTGCCATAACTTTAACATCAATGCCACTACAAATGATAGTTGGTCATTGCTTCATTATGCATCATGGACTGGCAGTACATTACTAGTGAAAGCATTAGAGGAATATAATATCAATTGTACATTAACTGATGATGGTATGTCTCCAGTACATTATGCTGCCTTGTCAGGTTCTACTAGTGTATTAAGTTATATCATATCTCAATATAATCTCAGTGCTAATGATACTGATACTAATGGTCGTACACCATTAGTCTACTCCTGCCAGTCAGGTAGTATTAATTCTGTTAAGTATCTTATTAATAATCACAAATGTGATCCTAGTATTACTGATAATGATGGTATGACATGTCTTTATCGTTCTTGTCATAATGGTCATATTGATATCACTCATTACCTCATTGAGGTACATCATTGTGATATTAATAAAACAGATAATTATGGAGGCACGTTAGTACATCATGCTGCATGGAGTGGTAACTTTGAGTTAGTTCAGTATCTTATTACTGAACAAGGTTTGACTCCTACTGCAGTGGATAAGAATGGCCTCACTGCTTTACATTATGCCTCACTGTCTCTTAACTTACGTCTTGTTAAAGAATTAATAACTACCTATCAATTAGATCCTCATCAAGCTGACAGTAATGGTACCTTACCAATTCATTATGCTGCTCAATCTGGTGATATTTTACTACTGGAATTATATGTGAAAGATTACAAGTGCCGTCTAAGCCTAACAGATAATGATGGTAACAGTGTTATTCATTATTCAGCTTCAGTCGGTCACACTCACCTTATTAAACATCTGGTAGAGAATCATCAGTTAGATCTGTGTGTTGTGAATGATGAGGGAATGGTTCCTATTCACTTAGCATGTAGTAATGGGATATTGAACTTGATTCAGTACCTTATAAAATACACACCATCGTCACTTGAACTACCTCACAGTAAAAATGGTCATACTCCATTTCTTATTGCAGTGTACTTTAATCAGTTAGAAGTTATTGAATATTTTATTAGTAAGAAGTGTAATTTATTAGCTACTGATGACGAAGGTTCTGGAGCAGTTCACATATCAGTAGAGAGGGGCCACTTGAATGTATTGAAGTATCTCATTGATAATAATTATTGTAATCCTAATGCAACCAATCATCAAGACCGTACACCACTACATGTTGCTGTAGCAGCTAATAAATTAGAAATATTAGAATATTTACTGAGTAAGAGTATACCCTCAATGAGTGTTGTCTGGTTACGTGAGATAAAGTGTTTATTAGACAGTCCTCATGACATATACAATAATCCACATAATGCTGTACATATTAATGTACAAGATAAAGATGGTAATACACCATTACATGTAGCCTGTCAACGTGGACAACAGAATATGATATCACCATTACTGAAAGCCAGTCTATCTAACAATTACTTATTAATTACTAACAAGAAAGGACAGACACCATTACACTTAGCAGCTGCCTCTGGTCATAAGGATACTGCTGAAGCTTTACTGTTCTCAGTCACTGGTAGTTCTACTCATCGTGATCTCCTTACAGCTACTGATAATGGAGGATCCTCTGTATTGCATACAACTTGCAGTAATGGCCATATTGAAATGTTTTGTTGTATATCTAGTATTTATCCTCTAGGTGTTAATGTAATGGATAATAGAGGACGTGGTTTACTTCATGCAGCATGTGAGGGAGGAGATATTGGAATAGTAAGAACATTAATTAAAACACATGGACTGGATCCTTTAGCAGAAGATGAAGATGGCATCACCTGCTTACACTTACTAGCAGAGAGAAAGAGAGTTTATATATACCAGTATTTGGAACTAAACATTGTCTCTAATCCAGTACCTAAAGACAAGTCTGGTCGTACTCCTCTTTATTATGCTTCTCGTTCTGATAATATTCGTATGGTACGTTATCTCATAGAGACCTTCCCATGTACTCCTGATGATCCTGATAATAATGGATACACTTCAGTTCATGGAGCATGTGAAGCTGGTAGCATGGAGTTAGTACAATACTTTCTAACTGATCTCAATTGTAATGCACTAGCTGAAACTGATGATTGTAAAACCATGCTTTATTTCGCTAGTAAGAATTCTAATTTAGAACTTGTTCGGTTCTTAGTTAACGCATTCAATTTAAAACCTCGTCCACATGATATTGAAATAGCTCAATCAGTTAATCCTGATTCATCAGTAGTTAAATATCTTCAAGAGATACATTATGATTTATTTCTTTTAGAACAAAGCAAAGGGAGTGGATATCATGAGAAACTTGAAGGACAACAGGTTGACCCACCAGGACAAGATATTGTATCTTAAACACAACCTTATCACCATTTTACCACCTTATCAGCCCATTGTTTGTAACCTATCACCATATTACCAATACACCATCTTACCACAGCACCATATGTAACCTATTGCCATTACACCATCATACCTATCCTACCACCTTGCCTAACACGACTTTAGAATATTGTCATCACCATTACACCATATACCCACAATAGTTACCAATATCACCAATCCTATCATCTTACCATTGCACCTATCACCATCCCACCACCTTACATAACATTGTATCACCGTTGTACTATTACACCATACACCAATGGCTACCAATATTACCTATACAATACTTCTGTAATCTCTAAACTTGTATCACCATTAATCTTAACACCTTCATGCTAATTTTGACATTTAACCACCATTGTCACCTTATCATTACTATGTACACCAAAGACGTGCAATATATCCATTACCATTGTACCACCATATTGGATGGTGGTACAATTGTAATGGATATATTGCACGTCTTTGGTGTACATAGTAATGATAAGGTGACAATGGTGGTTAAATGTCAAACTTAGTATGAAGGTGTTAAGATTAATGGTGACCATTGTAACTGTAACCACCTTACCAGTTATCACCATTACACCATATACCCACATTATCAATCCTTCTTCTTTAATATATTCTCCATTAACATGTATCACTGGAGCTCATCTTTGCTTTCTTTTGTTAGTCTTCCCTTTCTTCCTTAATTAATAATTTATTTTATTATAGCATGTACACATCGTGTACCTTTATTTTGTACTTACTCTTAATTTTTATTATAATTATTTTGTTGTTGTTATTATTGTATTTTGACTTACTTTTATTCTTACTTTCTTAGACAATTAAGATGTATGTTAGCATCTAGTTTTTTATCAATTTAATGTTTTTAATAAAATTATTTTAATTTTATTAAAGTAAAATTAAATTAAAATTAAAATTAAATTAAAAAATTAAAAATAGCGAGAGAGCTTAAAACTGCTAAATTAAATAGACGCCAAAATAATTATTATTCATTATAATGGTCATTATTTATAGTTAATTTGGTTAAAAATGCTAAAATTAGTAATGCTAAACATGACTTTTGCTGATTTCGCTAAAATTAGTAGACGCAAATAATAGTAGGCTTCATCAGACAATGTCCATAGTTCTGCCACAGTGGACTTGAAGTGATTACGTCTGGACATTCAAGAACTCCTTAAATTTGATGTGATTCTCCACTGGTCAGTGCACCTCCAAAATCAGCAAGATGTATAGGATCATCTACCATAATTTCTCTAAAAATCCAGCACTCTAATATTGAAAATAAATAATTATTCGGGAGAAATAGTACCTAAAGTAGTCTAAATATTCGTCACAAAAATCCTTAACACATATTCTAACATAGATATAATACACAGACATAATACATATAATAAAATACATAGTACATAGATATAATACAGGTTCTCATTGTGTCAGGATTCTCTATATTCATCTAATGTCAATGGAATGGCAGGTAAGCAGTGACTTGGCAGACTTTCATGACACACTCACGCACCAACATGCTGCCAATAAATTCGTCAAAAATAAACTATTTCCATTTGACGTCTAAAATTTCGTTCTCAAAATTACCTGCCCTAAACAGTTATGACAAATTTTTTTACAAAAATTATGGTATAACCAGCCTCAATAATCTGAGTCAATGACTCTGTGTGGGACAAGAGAGAGATAAAGAGATGAAGATTGAGACCTAGCTCTCACATTAAGTCTCACATTGAGAAAATGCTAAGTATTCTACCCCCAGACTATCTAACACAGCCCACACCATGAGCATCCCTACTGCCATGCAGTTCAGCCAGCTTGCATGATGTATTTGTGTGTGTATTCCACAGTAGTATGCATATGTGTTACATGTATAAAGGTTTTTGTTTTGTGTGTTTATGAGTAAGTGATAATAGCATAGTGGTAGAAGGGAGGTGAGGCAGTCTGGCCTTGTGAGTCAGAGGTGGGGTTTCAAACATTTTAACAGGCTCAACACTAAAAACTCTACCTGCCTCCATTTCGTCTTTTTTTAATTATAATTTGAGGAGTGACAAAAACATAAGGTAAGTGTTTATATACCATAATAGTGGAAAAGTTTCGTGGCCCAAAATTTTCACGGATCTGTCCAAAAATCAATTTTGTGGCTTTAAATTTTGTGGTTTTCTACATTTTTGGCCATCTTAAACCGTATAAAATCAATTTTCACTGATTTTATTTTCGTGGGTTTTGAAAAAAGTGCAAAATCCACAAAAATTTTGGGCCACAAAAATTTTCTGCTATACGGTAGATCATTTGAGAATGTGTTTACACAGTGTATGTGGCTGTATTTACATATTTGTCTTACATGAATGTATAAACAAATAAAATTACAATTGGGGCTTATCAATATTCAATGCACTTGAGGTTGCCATTTTCTAATGTAAAGTAAACATGTGCTTTTAAGAATACATAATTAATTATTATTAATTAGAATTAATTGGGTCCGGCCACTTAAAAACAAAGATTAGATGTACATTGTACACTGTATAGGTCTTTCTACCAATTTTAAACTACTAAAGTACATGTAAGTGCCCAGTTAAGCTAGCATTATGCT
>NW_003546652.1:33419-45953 GCF_000090795.2 Amphimedon queenslandica | reverse complement strand
TTTTCTACAATAAAAACAACTTTATCAACTTATTCATATCCTTCCAGTTCCTCCCTCTCTCTCTCTCTCATACTCCATTACTTATATTCCTAGTTCTCTCTTTATTATTTTCAGTTCCCCTTGTAATAAAATTATACTTTCTCTGCATTTTTGCAAACTTCTCTTCAACCTAAAATGACAATATTAAAATAAAAGACTATAATGCTATAAAATGTGGTGAAGCAAATAGAAGTGAATTGAGCTCATTCATGCAGTTACATGTACATACACTGTATACATGTACTTACTTCTTTTCCAAGTTTCTTTTGTAGAGTTACTATGGCTAGTTCTTTCTTGGGTAGTTCAAGTGCTAATATCAATCGCTCAGGAATCTAATAAAATTAAATAAATAGATACATGTACATAAAAATACATGTAATAATAATAATTACAATTATTAATAATAATAATAGTGATTACGTCTGGACATTCAAGAACTGCTTGAATTTGATGTGATTCTCCACTGGTCAGTGCAGCTCCAAAATCAGCAAGATGTGTAGGATCATCTATAACTCTTTTACCAGCCTCAATGATCTGAGCCAATGACTCTGTGGGACAAGAAGATTATGAATAAAAATGTAATATATAGCCCATTGTTTTTGAATGGCTCTGAAATCACCACAAATTTTTATTATATATTCTGATACATATTGATATCCTTATGCTGTGTAGAAATTTTAAGGTGATTCCAAGCTAAAATTTTAATTTAAAAGTAAAAAAACATTTTAAAAAGTGAACTTCTGAAAGTTTCCCTGTTATAGCCCATGCTTTCAATTAATGGCTCCAAAATCACCTCAAATTTTTACAAAAATTTTTAATGCATACATGTATTGATGTACTTATGCTGTGTAAAAACTTTGAGCCGATTCTGAGCTCATACTTTTTAAGTTACAGCTATTTCAAAATGAGCAAATTTCTAAAAATTTACCAGTACTATAGCCCAAGCTGCTTTCCAAAAATTGATCCAAATCACCAAAACTTTTATCACATTTTCTGATAGATATTGATGTACATGTACTTATGCTATGTAAAAAGTTTAAGCCAATTATGAGCTCAAATTTTAAAATTACGACCATTTCTTGAGCTAACTTCTGAAAATTTCTCTGTACCCATGTTTTTGGCCCACAGTTTTTAAAAATGGCTCCAAAAACACCTTAAATTTTTTCAAATTTTCTGATACATAATAATGCACATACATGTATGTACAATACATGTAGAAAGTTTGAGCCATTTATAAGTTCAAATTTTTGAGTTACGACCATTAAAAAAGGAGCAAAAATTCCCTGCACTATAGCCCATGCGTCATTCCAAAAATGGCTCCAAAATCAGCCCAACATTTTATTACTTTTTCTGAAACATAATTATGTCCTTATGCTGTGTAAAAAGTTTGAGCCAATTCTTAGCTCAAAATTTAAAGTTACAACCAATTTTTAAATGAGCAAATTTATGTACATGTACCAGAAAAAATTATAAAAATGGTGAATTCTTTACCTTTAATTTTTGATAAAATTTTTGGCCAATGACCTTGTACTAAAGTACAGTGTCTTTAATCTGATTTTTGATCAACTTTAAAAAATTCTTCAAAATCCAATTTTAATCAAAATGAGCTCAAATTTTCTACAAAACATAAGTACCTATATACATGTATGTATGAACCAGGAAATGTCGTACCCCATGCCTTACACTGTATTATAACACAATATAATATTTACATGTACTTAGCTTCACTCACAGTCTGTGTCCTTGTATTATTAATCTCATTCTATTATTGAACTCTTGAAACTCAGTGATCTGTACAAACGTACCAATATTGTATATATCATCAAGATTAGTAATAACATCAGCTTCATTACTACAAGAAAAAAACAGCAATTTAAACTAGACGAATGTAAAACATTAAGGGGCTTAGCCCTCTAGCCACACTATATCCTGAAGATTATATGGTATACAACTACATTATTATACATGTACATGTGTAAATACAGGCGTTCTTGATGAAGTTATTGTGGTTGGAAATATAAATTTTCTTTATCAGCTCATCGCATTCTGTAGCAATAAAAGTTATGTGTTGGAAGGCAGACCATGCAGACACAAACTGCAGTCATAGGTTATGTCGGTAGTTGTGCAGGCTTCACAGGTTGAGGATGTAATGAGAACTTTTTGTAACTGTGGCATATCTGCCTTCTTAATTGCAGAGCAGTACAGACTTACATGTATCTTGCTGACTCCAGTGACTTGTAAGGTCAAGAATTGATAGCCGACGCCATTTTGTTTACCAGACCACACCCGTTTCCAATGAAGATTAAGATTAGGTTATTAAAAAGTGGAAATTTTTTCATACAAATAAATAGGGTGACGTACGTGTACATACAAACATACTTACATACTCAACTCAAACTAGTGGGCTTCGCCCAACAAGCGTATAAGTATAAAATTAAGACTAGGTTATTCAAAAGTGGAAAGTTTTTCATACATATAAATAGGGTTGATGTACATGTACATGTACAGAGTTAAATACTCTACTCAAACAATAATAATATTACTTGTGTCTTTAGAATAGAGTGTATTAAAAGTAATGGATAGGTTAATTGCTAATGTACAGAGAAGAAGCCTCAGCCTGTTTGCTGCACTGCTGCAGCAATGTAAAGGTGTGGCTGCAATGAAGGTGTGGTTAATTGATAATCAAGCCATGCTCCACCCGCACACACAATAACGGTGGCACATGGCCCAAAGTGGTGAAGAAAGCTGTAGTTTTCTCAATTTTTAAACAGTTTAGCATACATTTGTTAGGCTCTGTTTGTTGCATACAAACGTCTATTGAGTCCCTGATGTTCAAAGATTCTGGCCGCTACTTCTGGATAAGAGAGCCTTGTGTAAACCCCAAAGGTATGAATGTTTGGGCTATCATATCTTAAAAACAAAGATGATTGGAGCAATTTCTTACATTATAATCAAGCTGAGGCTTTGTTCTATTGTTTCATTTGTCTTTTGCTATGATTCCTTTCACGATGAGAGAGTTATGCGAGTGCCGACCAAGTTCAGAAACTTTGCTAGCTTTTGCTCACTTGGAAAAGATAAACGAAGCAGTAGGCTGATACATGTAGGAATGTACTCTTCCGAGTTCCAGTGTTGATTATAAGACTCTTAAAGGCATATACATGTACTAGGCAACATGTTGCCTAGTGTATGGAGGCCTTAAGAACTCAAATAGAAAGCAACAGAGGCTTGACAATAGATTTCGCTTGGACACACACACAGACAAGATGACTGCTTTACCCTTGCTTCCACGCCTATGCATGGGCTCCGGTAATAAATATTACCACTGTGTACATACATGCAATACTATCCAGTCATTGGCCAGACAATAATGAATATTATTTTTAATACATACTTTTTCTTTAGTGTTGTTGATAAGTGATTGTGTAATAAATATTTTTAAGATCAAAGTATCCAACACTGTATATTGTACCCAACTGATTATAACTAATATCAGATTTCTAATAATAATAAAAATAATCAACAAATCAATAAAAATTATAACTTTTACTGGTTCAGTTGCTGTACAGTAGTTAGTTTGAAGGTCCTGAATAATTTATTAATAGAGAGAAGACTTGGTGGTTTTTTCTAAAAGACAAAATAATATACTTTAAGAAAGAAAACAATGTATTTTTACCTGCATCATGGCCGCCATTTTATTACATATGTAATATGGGTGGGGCTGGTATATTGCGTGGGTGTATAATTTCCTCTCGACCCGCTATGGCTACAAGCCCTTCTTCCTCTTCTCCTTTTATAAACGTTTGCAATAAAGGACTAAGTGAGTTTGTGTGTGTGTTTATTTAACATTTGATGATTACTTTACAGGTAAAAAAGACTTCTATGGTGTTTATGATATAATCAAACCACTTTCAGCTGGCTGGAAGCAGATAGCCATTTCCTGGCATCTTGAAATAGATACAATCAACAGGATAGAAGCTGATTGTCGTGGAGATACTATTGCTTGTCTGCAGAAAGTTGTAGAGTATTGGTTAAAGAAGGATTATGATTATGAGCGTTATGGTATTCCTTGTTGGAGGAGAGTGTGTGTAGCTGTTAAAGAAGGAGGAGGTGATCCAGCATTAGCTGATGAAATAGCTCGTGAACATCCTCTACCAGCTACTACTGGAGGAGCTACTCCTCATCCTCTACCAGCTACTACAAGTCCTACTGATGTTGTTCATAATGATGAAATACCACCTTTAGGAGGTAACTTGACCAAATTTGGAATCATAGTGAAATAGTGTATTTCTTAGGAGGCAATTCAAATCATAATGAAACCTTACATTTTGCTAAAAGAGGTGTCCCTCCTACTGATGTTCGAATTATGTCACCTGGAAGTGAAAAATCAAATAATTCAAGAGGTACATGTAGTTCTCAAAAGATAAAACCCAATACTGTGACAATTTAATTATAATGGCACTATTATTATTATAGCTAATTATAAAATCCTGGCAATAATGATTCTTGTTCTTTTATACAGTTTATGCACCTCATCCTGAAATAAATTTCCCACTAACTAATAAAATATATGAGCTACAGTATGATTTTGCTGATGTACTACAACTGACAATAGAATCCTTTTTGAGTGAGCCAGCACTTCTTCCTAAAGTGATAGAGTATCTTAAAAGATGTGTTCATGCTCTTTTGGGTCCTATTAAGAATGATAATCAAGCTGCAGTGCAAGCAGTTAAAGAACAGTTTAGTGACATTAAAACAATGACAGATCTCTTTTCGACCTTACAAGACAAGTACATATCATGGTTTAACTATGAACTAATAATAAAACTAGTCCATGTGTTTCTAAGTGAAAATCATACACTAAAGAGAACTTGGTCAGAATATGAAGACAAATTAAAAGATTATTTTATAAACAGTGGAGGTCTATTGAAAGATGCTGATGCTGTGAAGTTTGGTATAACAGACGTTCCTCCTGGTACATGAGTAATGATTGCTAGAGTTGATCGTTCTGATTACACACTGGATCACTTATTTTTCTTCCGAAGAGCAATTCCAAAAGAATTAGGTGTTTCTGAAATGAAGTTTTATTTCTCTGTTGTTACTCCTGGCTCTCTTCAATTTAAACATCTCATTCCTGAGTATCTTTACTCTTTATTATTTCCTCTAACTACAAAGCTACAGCAACAGTTAGCTAGTATTGGTATCACTGAACTAACATGTGGTGAAGATAAATATGATCTAAGAGAGGTTTGTTATTGTAGATACAAATTTAATATTATATTATTATTAATTCATCAGTTCTCAATAGAAGAGGTTAAGTACTCATCCACTGATATTGGTAAGTACAAGAACTGACCTTTAGTCAGTCCCTTCATACATAACTATAACATTCTTTATTTATAGATATATGTGATCCATTATTGTATGAGAATACCAGTACACCATTACATGAAGCAGCTTGGAGAGGATTGAAAGATGAAGTACAATGGCTTCTTAACAAGTTTGATTACAGCAAATATCATCGTGGTCTTCATGGTTGGACTCCATTACACTCTGCATCATATGGTGGACACATTGAGATCCTTCAACTACTCATCCATCAATACGGTATTGATCCTAATGAAGGTGATGATAATAGTGTATCTAGTATACTTATGGCATCTTATAAAGGCCACTTATCTATAATAAAATATCTAGTAGACACGTGTGGCGTTCCTCCTGATCAACCAGACAATAGCAATAACACTGCATTACTGTACTCAGCATTGGGGGGCCATTGTGACCTAGTGGAATTCTTTATTGAGAGAAATTGTAATACTTCTCAGATTAATTGTGAAGGTGCTTCTTTATCATTGTTAGCTTGTAAAAGTGGAGAGTTAGCATTAGTCCACAAGCTTGAATCATTAAACCTCTTCTCACCAGATGACCTAACAATGTCAGGGGCTGGTGTACTACATTATACTTGCTCTTCTATGAATAATAAAAGTGTTGTGCTTTTCCCATATCTTTTGAATCGATATAAATTATCCATTGATGTAAAGGATCAGTATGCTAGGACTCCACTTCATATTGCTTCATGGTATGGTTCATCATCAGTTGTTGAGTATATTGTTAGTATTCAAGGTAATGAAGCATTATTAGTTAGTGATAATGATGGTAGGTCATGTTTACATTATGCATGTAAGGCAGGCATGCATATTCCAGCTGGTATTGTGTATAGTAAGCTTATGGCACAAAGTGATGCATCAGTTATTGAGATTATTAATAGAACACAAGTAGTACAAAATATAGATTTTATCAAACGAAATGAAAGAATTAAAATGTTTTCTTCAGTTCTCAAGAAAACTAGCACTTGCCCTAACTTTGACATCAATGCCACTACAAATGATGGTCAGTCATTACTTCATTTAGCATCATGGAGTGGCAGTACAATACTAGTGAAAGCATTAGAAGAATATAATATCAATTGTACATTAGATAATGATGGTAGGTCTCCAGTACATTATGCTGCCTTGTCAGGTTCTACTAGTGTATTAAGTTATATTATATCTAAATATAATCTCAATGCTAATGATGCAAATACTTATGGTTGTACGCCATTAGTCTACTCCTCTGTGTCAGGTAGTATTAATTCTGTTAAATGTCTTATTAATAATCATAACAGTGATCCTAATATCACTGATAATGATGGTATGATGTGTCTTCATTGTTCTTGCTGTAATGGTCATATTAATATGGCTCAATATCTCATTGAGGAACAGCATTGTGATATAAATAAAACAGATGATTATGGACGAATATTAGTACATCATGCTGCATGGAGTGGTAACTTTCATTTAGTTCACTATCTTATTATTGAACAAGGTTTATCTCCTACTGCAGTTACTAAGAATGGCCTAACTGCTTTACATTATGCCTCACTGTCTCTTAACTTATCTCTTGTTAAAGAATTAATAACTACCTATCAGTTAGATCCTCATCAAGCTGACAGAAATAGCACCCTACCAATTCATTGTGTTGCTGAATCTGGTAATATTTTACTGCTGGAATTATATGTGAAGGATTACAAGTGTAGTCTGAGCCTAACAGAAAACAAAGGTTGGAATGTTATTCATTATTCATCATTAGAAGGTCACACTCACTTTATCAAGCATATCACCAGTCAGTATCCTCAATACATTAGTTTACTACACTCTACTGACAATGAAGGTCAAATACCATTACATTGTGCCTGTGAGAGTGGTAATATTCAATTGGTCAAATTTCTAATAAATAATATGAAATGTGATGTCAATGCTAAGGATACACGTGATCAAACGTGTGTCACATTTGCCTGTTTCTTGGGTAATCTTGATCTAGTACAATTACTAATACAACAGTATAAGCTTGAGCCTTTAGCTACTGATAAATTTGGCTTCACAGCATTACATGCAGCAGCAATGACTGGTCATACTCATATACTGGAATGGTACAGTCAGGAGTATAGTCTGGATATTACTAATCACACTAGCAATTACAGGTACACACTAGCTCATTCAGCTGCTTATAAAGGTAAGCTACATTGTCTACAGGAACTGATCAACAAGCATCAGTGTGATGTTAATGCCACTACTACTGTTACTGGTAGTACAGCCCTTCATTTGGCATGTGAAGCAGGCCGCGTTTCTGTTGTACTTTATCTCACTAGTCTTCCTCAGTGTAATGTAGCAGCTAAGACTTCTAATGGATCAACAGTTCTTCACATTATTTGTGAGTACAGTGACTCTCTTCCTATACTCAAACATCTGGTAGAAAATCATCAGTTAGATCTGTGTGCTGTGAATGATGAGGGAATGGCTCCTATTCACTTAGCATGTAGTAATGGAAGATTGAACTTAATCCAGTACATTATAGAACACGTACCATCATCACTTGAACTACCTGTCAGAGGACATGGTCATACTCCATTCCTTTTTGCAGTGTACTTCAATCAGTTAGAAGTTATTAAATATCTTATCAGTAAGAAGTGTAATCTATCAGCTGTTGATGATGAAGGGTTTGGAGCAGTTCACATATCAATAGAGAGGGGTCACTTGAATGTATTGAAGTATCTCATTGATAACAACTATTGCAGCTGATCAATCATGAAGACCGTACACTACTACATGTTGCCATAGCAAATGAACAGTTTGAAATATTAGAATATTTATTAGAAAATAAACCAAATTTGCTTTGTAACACACAAGATAAAGATGGTCACACACTATTACACTTTGCTTGTATGAGAGGACAACAGAAGATGGTATCACTTCTATCTAGCTCTACCAATATCAATATATTAATTCCTAACAAGAAAGGACAGACACCATTACACTTATCAATTGCCTCTGGGCATAAGGATACCACTAAAGCTTTACTGTTCGCAGTCACTCGTAGTTCTACTCATCATGATCTACTTATAGCTACTGATAATGATGGATCCACCGTATTTCATACAGCTTGCAGTAATGGCCATATTGATGTGGTTCGTTACCTGTGTCATATTTATCCAGAAAGTGTCAAATTATTGGATGCAAATAAATGCAGTTTGCTTCATGTAAGCTGTGTGAGGAATAAGTTGGATATGGTGTAAGAGCTAGTTGAAAAGTATGGACTACTTCCTGAATCGCAAGACAAAGATGGCATCACTTGCTTACACTTACTAGGTAAAAAAGGGAACATTGAAATATATCAATACTTGAGACACCATGTTCATTCAACTGCTGTACCAAAAGACAAATTAGGTCGTACTCCACTTCATTATGCATGTCTCTGTTGTATTATGTATGACATATGTGTACATGTAATTAGTAGGTTGTGTATTTTGTGTTAATTTGTATTTACGTAAACATATGCTTTTAATTAATGTATGATCTCATGTTCCTATCACCTTATGCCCTCTTTTGTGTAATGTACAATGAGCTGGACAGCTCTGTCCAGCTCATGAGGACTCGCTTGTTACTCCATATGGACCCTTTGTTAGTTACCTGTGTACAATAGTGTCCTTATTTCTTTGTTATGTTTTTGTATTTAAGCTCTGTAATCTTAGAGCAGTTTTTTTCTCTTTTTGTTGTAAAAGTATCTTAACTTGATCTCTGCTGATCTTACTACGTGTAGCAACTCTAGCTGATCGCTATTGTAGCGCTGATTATCAATAGTCTCTTCAATCGTAATGAGATGGCTCTGTATCTCATTAAAAGTTGTCACTATGATCCTGATAATAATGGATACACTTCAGTTTGTGCAGCATGTGATGCTACTAGTTTTGAGCTGCTTTATACTTTCTAACAGAGTGTGGTTGTAATGCACACATTAAAACAAAATACTGGAAGACCCTCCTTTGTTTTGCTATCAAGAGCTCCAATTTAGAAATGGTTCGATTTTTAAGCAATGTTATGAATTTAGCTCCAACTCCTATTGATTTTGAAGCTGCTCAGTCCAACAATGTGATATTAAAGCACCTTGAACAGACTAGTAAAAATGTAAAAAATGTAGCAGAGAGTGAGACAAGCTTATGAAGGACATGTCACAAATATTCCCAGACAGGACATATCTGAAATATCTGCTGTTGATGGATGTAGCAGGTCAATTTTATCATCAATTCATCTTAAATTGCGACATAACGAGTTAATTTGATTACTATCTATACCACCTATAAGTATTATCATTACCACTTCATCTTTTACTGCCATAATTGTAACCACCTTATCTTCATTATACTAATACACCTTATCACCTCAACCGTCATACTTTACCACCTTACCACCTTATCATCATTTTTAGTACCATTATCACCATTATACCCACAATCTTAAACACCAGTTTGCTATTACACTTACCACCACCTTATCAGCATCTCACCACCTTACATACCATTATATGTACTTCTGTAATATCTTAACTTGTATATATCACAATAATCTTCACAACTAATAAGATTAACATTAAAACCATTAGTCTACTGTCGTCTTAGTACACTAAATATCCTGTACCATCTTATTACCAATGTAACTATATCCACCGTCTTACTGTATCCTCGTAATCACACCTTACTGTTAATATATACCATTAACTATACCTTATCGCCATTGTACCATTACACCTTATAACCATCATACACCCAATGGTATTGTACTCGTAGACTTCAATTATTATTAATAATAAATATTGTTAGTAGTTAATATTAGTGTAATTGCTGTTGTGAATATTCTTCTCTAACTGCTGCTTTTATATATTTTATATTTTAATAATATATTGTTAAGGAATTTTTACATTTTTATAATGCATTTTTATTATACAAATTAAATATATCTAAAGATTTTTCAAGTTCTCCAAGTATACACCACCAGACAGTGTCCATATTTCAGCTTCCATCAGTTTATTTAATTCCCAGGCTATGATACTAAAATAAAACAAAATATTGATGCCATCAAACTAAATGAAAGAGTTAAAATGTTTTCCCCACTTCTCAAGGAAGCTTGAACTTATTCTAACTTTGACATCAATGCCACTACATTAGAAGAACATAATATCATTTGTACATTAACTAATGGTGGTATGTCTCAGTCTAGTACATTATGCTGCCTTGTCAGGTTCTACTAGCGTATTAAGTTATATCATATCTCAGTATAATCTCAGTGTTAATGATACTGATACTTATGGTCATACACCATTAGTCCATTCCTGTGCGTCAGGTAGTAATAGTTCTGTTAAATATCTTATTAATAATCATAACAATGATTCTGATGTCACTGATAATGATGGTATGACATGTCTTCATCATTCTTGTTGTCATGGTCATATTGATATCACTCAATATCTCATTGAGGTACAGCATTGTGATATTAATAAAACAGATAATGAAGGATGCACATTAGTACATCATGCTGCACATAGTGGTAACTTTAATTTAGTTCAGTATCACAAAGTTTATCTCCTACTGCAGTTACTAAGAATCGCCTCACTGCTTTACACTATGCCTCATGGTCTCTTAACTTATCTCTTGTTAAAGAATTAATAACTACCTATCAGTTAGATCCTAATCAGGCAACCTGACAGTAATGGTAAGCTACCAATTCATTATGCTGCTCATTCTGGTGATATTCTACTGCTGGAATTATACGTGAAGGATTACAAGTGCAGTCTGAGCATAACAAATAACAAAGGTTCGAATTTTATTCATTTTTCATCATTAAAAGGTCACATTCATTTTATCAAGCATATCACCACCAGTTAGTATCCTCAATACATTATTTTACTACACTTTACTAACAATATATGAGAGTATGGTAACGTTGCATTTTGACTGTGATAGTGGTAATATTCAATTAGTCACATTTCTAATAAATGATATGAAATGTGATGTCAATGCTAAGAATACACGTGATCACACATGAGTCAGATTTGCTTGTTTGTCAAGTAGTCTTTATCTAGTACAATTACTAATACAACAGTATAAGCTTGAGTCTTTAGCTACTGATAAATATGGTTTTACACCATTACATATTAGGAAGTGACCATCTCATATACTGGAATGGTACAGTCAGGAATATAGTGTGGATATTACTAATCACACTATCAATGACAAGTACAAACTAGCTCATTCAGCTGCTTATAGAGGTAAGCTAAATTGTCTACAGGAACTGTTCAACAAGTATCAGTGTGATGTTAATGCCACTACTATTGATACTGGTAGTACAGTTCTTTGTTTAGCATGTCAAAAAGGCCATGTTCCTGTTATACTTTATCTCACTAGTCTTACTCAGTGTAATGTAGCAGCTAAGACTTTTAATGGATCAAAATTTCTTGACGTTACCTGTCAGTACAGTGACTCTCTTCCTATACTCAAACATCTGGTATAGAGAATCATCAGTTAGATCTGTGTGCTTTCAATGATGGGAGAATAGCTACTATTCACTTAGCATGTAGTAATGGAAGATTGAACTTGATCCAGTACTACATCACTTGAGCTACCTTACAGTAAAGATGGTCGTACTCCATTCCTTACTGCAGTGTACTTCAATCAGTTAGAAATTATTAAATATCTCATTAATAAGAAGTGCAATCTATCAGCTATTGATGGTAAAGGGTCTGGAGCAGTTCACATATCAGTAGAGAGGGGTCACTTGAATGTATTGAAGTATCTCATTGATAATAATTATTGTAATTCTAATGCAACTGATCATCAAGACCGTACACCACTACATGTTGCTGTAGCAGCTAATAAATGTGAAATATTAGAATATTTATATACTGAGTAAGAGTATACCCTCAATGAGTGTTGTCATGTTACGTGATATAAATTGTTTATTAGACAGTCCTAATGACACTAGAACAAAAAAATTTAAAAATTATTTCGTGTAGGGTTGACCCTCTGTTGGATTTGAACCTATGAAATGAATTCAAACAAGCCCCTGTAGGGTTGCTGGTTTGAAAGTATAAAAGGAATTCAAACAAGCCCCTGTAGGGTTGCATCACCAT
>NW_003546652.1:29309-30837 GCF_000090795.2 Amphimedon queenslandica | reverse complement strand
GGTTTTGGGTGAGGCAAAACGAAGAAGGAATGTTCAGTTGACCAGACCCTCCCAGAGGCACGAAGGGTGTGGTCTGGCTACGTGAGACTAGCAATGCTCTATCAGTTTCCATAGTAATTAATTACACTTTTATTATTGAGAATATTAGCAGCTGTAAAGTTACTTAAAGTATAGCAAATAGTGATGGGGGACCATGTGGCATAAAAGGGGTAAGTGAATCTATTTGGAGTGGCTTAAATATAATACATGTTTGTAGTAGGGCATGGTCCACACAAGCTGCCATGGGCATAGATAATAGAGTAAATCTATGACATGAAGAGGGCGTTTAAGCCCCACCCTTTAACATATAGAATGCTTTACTCAGCATAAAACCAACAATTTACTCTATATACTTACTTTTACTAGTAGAGATTAAGTAAAATGAAGTACATAAATCATAAACAGTGTAGTCATAGTAACTAAAGAATAAAATTATTGATGTTTATTTAGAATAATTTCTCTCACTTGAAGCGAGTGGTGTCAGTAGATAGTCGTGTCTTTAGGCACGCACATCATCTTAATCTCATCACAAATCAGTCAGTAAGTACCGTCAGTAATTGTATAAAAGGCTCTTCCAGCTCCAGCCATTATAATAATTACTGAGCATGCGCACTTGCGCAGTTGGCTGCATCAAAATGGCGTCCAACCACTTGGTGAATCAACTGTGTACTTGAAAATAACGACGAGAAATAATTTTGGAAAATCTAAATGCCAAGCCACACTGCACTAGCGTCCCTTAAGCGCAACAGAATGGTGCAAAAATTTTTTTCTAGGATAAAAACTGTAGGACTAGTTCTTCCTTAACTGTGGAAGAAGAAGAAGAAGGAGAAACCTGAACATTTGGTGCATGCAGGCATGCATGCATTCATTGCCGTAAAACTATCTTTTGGAAGTTTTTAGCTACTTTTTATAAGACTAACCTGTTTCAATAAAACTATAAAGGAAGTCTTGATTGTCAGATAAGCTATAAAGAATTCCTGAAGATTTACACAGGCTCAATGCTTCTGAGATGGCAGCCATTTTGGGGGCGCGCTCGTCCAACTCAACCCTACATACCAAGCGCTAGCGCTTGGTAATAGGTACAGCTGCTTATTAGCAGCACATTTGAGAGAGGTAGAAAAAGGATGAGTGCTATGTGGGACATTAACATGCTATCGAGTCAAGCTGACTGACGGTAGGACTGATCAAGTTGTTCTCAAGTTGAGCCGTAGCTTTTCTGTTTTGGTAATGTTGGTTTTATCACTGCTGGATCTGATGTGATTAGTGAACCATTCGTTGCTTTTACCAAGAGTACATTGTACTCTTACTTTTACTAATGCTGGAAAGACTTTATTTTGCCGAGATGCACTCAGGGAAGGCAAGACAATGCTTGGATTTTCACAGCATCCTACGAAAGGGTTAAAAATTAATAATTTTATATGATTTTATTATCTGTAAGGTTTTACACTACTCTCAGAGGCGTATTTAGGGGGGGGGCTGAGGGGGCTTG
>NW_003546652.1:14185-16694 GCF_000090795.2 Amphimedon queenslandica | reverse complement strand
TGTGATGTAAAACCTTGGAGTTTTCAGCTAAAAACCTTCAGCCCCACCCCCTCATTAAGCATGCAGAAAGTATGTTTAGCTGATTATCTCTGTAGTTGTTCATTCAAATTTAGTACTTATATTTTTCATAACAAGTAATTGTGCATACCTACCTGCTGATACCGAACAACTGTCAGAATTGCACTGCTAACATACTTGAAAAAAATTATTTTTTATTATCCAACTTCTGTATTGCTAAATCTCTCATCCTGAAGTGGATCAAGTGAAAGGACTTTGCTTCATAAGCTGCTTCAATTGCATGCTTTCGCTGCATAGTAGTAGCAAATTATTTAAAATATTTTTTGGCAATTTAAAGAAATAAATAACACACAACAATGCAACAATGTTTGGTCATGCATATAATAGTCCTTTGCTCTTGATACTTCATAGCTTGAAACTTGAATTGAACTATAATCATACAGAGAAACATAAAATGGGAAATATATAATTGATCTTACTTCAATGAAATACTTGATGACGTCAGTACTGAAGCATAAGCTTGAGAGAGACAGAGACACTAAAGAGATAGAGAAAGGAAAATGGCAAAGAGAGGGAAGTGCACAGCAGTGAAGTGTAATGGTAAATCAGATTAAAGAGCAATGATTACTGTAATCAAGAGTAAAGCTGTAATGCTATTCAGTGCATATAAGCGTAGTAGCAATTACTTTATTTCATAAGCTATACTTAATGAATCAGTGACATACATGTAGGCCTGTGTGTAGCATACATTTTTTGATATGCATGTGCTAAATGTAAACATATTACACGTGTAGATGTAGAAAGGAATGCAGAGAGGAAGGAATGTAGGATAGGGTCATATAGGAGCAAAAATGAGAAAGGTGTATGCACTGTTAAAATGGTGAACACTATACTATAAACCTGTGGGAAACCCTGTGCATACCACTTTGGCAACATTTCATTTCTTTCCATTAGTGCGCAATGTCTTTGTCTACATGCATGGTCTTATTTGATCTCTCTTTCCCCTCTTAAGATGCCCTACATTATCTTTAGCAATCTTTCTGAATATAGTCTATTCTCATACAAATTCTACTCTCTTTATGGCTTTACTATTCTACACGTCTCTTTCTCTACTTTTAAAACTGCTCTATACAGTTTGACAAAACATCCTGTACTATTACATGTATGTCAAAAATTGCTAGAGGTGAATTTTCCTTTTAAATATTTTTGTCTGATACAAATACATGTTTTTGTGTTGTGTAGAAAGTTTGAGCTGAATCCAATTAAAATTGGACTTTTAATGAATTCATTAATTTGCTCAAAATTTGGACAAATATGCATGCAGTCTTCGACCAAGTTTCATAAAAAATGGCTAAAAGAGAATTCATCACTTTTATATTTTTTCTAATGCATATAGATGTTCCTAGTTTGAATAGAAAGTTTAAGCTGATTCTGATTAGAATTAGGTTTTTTTACAAATTTTTAAAGTTGCTCCAAATGCCATATACATGTACGAATGTCTGTACATGTACATACATGTGCTTTTCAACTCATGAAGAATACTGTTTAGCTCACTTAGCATGCTTAGTGGGAAACCCTGGGTATGTACTATAGGAAGGGTTAGAGACATAAAGAAAGAGCTTAATGTTAACAAGTTAATGACAGATAAATGCTACAAAGGGCATTGAATAATAGACAATATAGTAATTATAGTAATAAGGCATAATAATAGTAACAGTAATACACAAATATGACAAGCACTTACAGTGATCCATAATACTAAAGGTTCTTGAATAATATATATTGCTTAATGGTGACACAGTCAGGCCTGGGGTAATATGTAATAGTAACAGTAATTATTACAATTTTTCATGTAATAGTAATAGTAATAGTAATAGTAATAGGGCCTAAGTATAATAGTGTTAAATTAACATTGAGGACACTATAGATTATCTTTCACAATAAGCAATACCAATAATCCCAGTCGAATGGCTATTTGATATAGCTGGTAAAATATTTCAACCAGATCGCTGTTCATTGTCTGACAGTGTGTTTGAAAGACTAATTTCTATTAAATGCTATCAACATATTGTTTTAAATTATTTTTCGTTATGTTGTAAAACTACAAGAGGTAATAATAATAGTAATAGTAATATGAAGTGTCAAGGTGTAATAGTAATAGTAATAGATTACAATTGAAAGTAATTAACCCCAGGCCTGGACACAGTAACAATAATAGTATTAATAGATTTACCTAATTTTACATTTCCATATATAACGGTGATGTACATGTACATGTCATGTACGTAGTACATGTCTGTCCACAACACAAATACAAGACACCCACACATAGCCATTACTTCATTTCTCGGCATGCATGTGAAAATCTTAATCTACACTATAGTTAACAAACAGAAATCTGTTGTCTATTAAGATACTGATACAGATACTATTAAGATGCTACAAATCTGTTCATTATTACTTATAATTTAAGATTTGGTATAGATGGGCA
>NW_003546652.1:13369-14175 GCF_000090795.2 Amphimedon queenslandica | reverse complement strand
AGGATCCCTTTTGGAGCTCATTCTTTGTTAATTATATTCATTAACCACAGTAATGTTGCTATTATATAGGCGATAGCCTATATGTAGGATTGAGGTTGGTTTTTCAAGATGGCTGCCGTTTTTATGATTTTCAAACACTCGTAACTCTTTTATCTTACGTTGTACAGCCTTATAAATGGCTTAGATGAGCTCTCCTTCACTAAGCGATTCTCCTGGTACCTTTAAAGTGGACTCTAACGTAGCAGGAGCTTTTTTGGAGAATTGGCCAAAATTCAAATTTCTGCAAAATTCTTCAGACTTTTTCTTCTTTCAACTTCTTCTATCGCCACGATAATCTTTTAAACCAGAGAACCGCTCAAGTTGGCTTTTACATCATTCCTTTGTGCTTGGGTCAAGGACCACAAAGGTGGATTCATAAAGAAGCGAGGAGAGAACAAAATGGAAGTCAAAATCCAGCTGTAGACACCGCGTGGGTTTGTGGTTTGACGCCATTTTAATTTATGCGCACGTGATTAGCATGAATATGATTAACCTAACCACATAATCATAACAGAATGTAATTTATTAATTTAAGAAAAAAGAATGGAAACAAGTAAATAAAAAACATTAAAAATGGAAAAGTAGTAGGATTAAATTGTAAAAAAGTAAAGAAACAAGAGGGGACTTGCAAACTGGTGTGATATAAAAATCCTACACCACTGCATGAAATACATCACTTCATAGTTACCATGCATGTACATGTAGTAGCCTGTGTGGATAATTGCATTGGTTTTGGGTAATATTTTTTATGCAGTGGTGTAGGATTT
>NW_003546652.1:6825-11466 GCF_000090795.2 Amphimedon queenslandica | reverse complement strand
TTAATGTTTTTTATTTACTTGTAGCTACCCGTGTTAATAAGGCATGCATTGTGCTAGTTTTACAATAGTTACCTCTAATTTAGCTCCTATCTTTCTTCGTTTTTCTTCTCTTCTTTAGCAACTCTGGACCACCATTTTAGTTAGAAAACGCCTTCTAAACCACTTCCGTTTACACGTCCATTGTGATTAAACCACAAGTTTATATTACGTGTGGACACAATCTTAAACCAGTTACAATGCGCTTTACAATGAAGCGGTTTGTCGTGTAAACGGGGTTTAAATCTCATCACAAATCAGTCAGTAATTAGTAGTAAGTACCGTCAGTAATAATTACTGAGCATGCGCACTTGCGCAGTTGGCTGCATTAAAATGGCGTCCAACCACTTGGTGAATCAACTGTGTACTTGAAAATAACGACGAGAAATAATTTTGGAGAATCTAAATGCCAAGCCACACTGCACTAGCGTCCCTTAAGCGCAACAGAATGGTGCAAAAATTATTTTTCTAGGATAAAAACTGTAGGACTAGTTCTTACTTAACTGTGGAAGAAGAAGAAGAAGGAGAAACCTTAACATTTGGTGCATGCAGGCATTCATTGCCGTATTGCTATCTTTTGGAAGTTTTTAGCTACTTTCTATAAGACTAACCTGTTTCAATAAAACTATAAAGGAAGTCTTGATTGTCAGATAAGCTATAAAGAATTCCTGAAGATTTACACAGAATGCTTCTGGCATGGCAGCCATTTTGGGGGCGCGCTCGCCATTAACCCTACATACCAAGCGCTAGCGCTTGGTAATAGGTACAGCTGCTTATTAACAGCACATTTGAGAGAGGTAGAAAAAGGATGAGTGCTATGTGGGACATTAACATGCTATCGAGTCAAGCCGGCTGACTGACGGTAGGATCATTTTGTTCTCAAGGCTGAGTTGAGCCGTACTGAGCTTTTCAGTTTTGGTAATGTTGGTTGTTTTATCACTGCTGGATCTGATGTGATTAGTGAACCATTCGTTGCTTTTACCAAGAGTACATTGTACTCTTACTTTTACTAATGCTGGAAAGACTTTATTTTGGCGAGATGCACTCAGGGAAGGCAAGACAATGCTTGGATTTTCACAGCATCCTACGAAAGGGTTAAAAATTAATAATTTTATATGATTTTATTATCTGTAAGGTTTTACACTACTCTCTTCCTTATTCCTTCCCTCATGCACTTTGATGTATTCTGTTGATGCACATTTGATCTAAATTCATTATTCTTCATGTTGTCTTCTCCCATCTTCTTCATCATTATTACTGAGATCTATATCTTGTTTACAGGGTTCCCCACAAGCATTCTAAACGAGCTAAACATGTAGTATGCTTCATGAGCTGACAAGAAGTACAAATACAGTACATGGCTTTTGAGCAAAATTAAAAATTGTAATAAAATTCAATTTTAATTGAAATCCTTTCAAAGTTTCTACACAACATAAGCGCATGCATATCAGAATAACATGTAAAAATAGAAAATTTTCTCCTTTTCAAACTTGGGGAAATTTGGCCAACATATTTTGGAAACTTTGCTGACAAGAAGCAATTTCAAGCAAATGCTGTGGTAAACCCTTGTATATATACATTACAGTGACTACACTCATCACGATCCAATTTTCATATTGTCTTACTCTCATTATCTCCATCATAATCATGTCTTTGTTACACTTCGTTAAACTGCTCCTCTATCTTCCTTTAGGCCAATAGTTTGAATGGATCATATTGTTCACAATGTGGGCATCTCAACATGCAGCATGTGTAAAGTACTCAACATGCACATGTCATCAAGTGTCAGAGTATACTGTTTAAATCAATGGACCACTGACATAAAAATAGACACTGTATGCATAATACTGATTGTAACAAAATTCACTAATTCCCCAATTTCAACTGTTCCATTTAACATTAATTTTTGTGAAATGTGAGATTATTGCTAAAATTATTATTTTAACGAAAATTGAATTTATATAACCACTACAGCTATATTTCCATATTTTGAGGACTGTACTCACCACAAATTTGAGTTAAGCCTGTGAGTGTAAAAAAGTGTCACAATAACATCCAGTAGTGAATCTATAATAACGAGCACTACTACGTACTACTGATCTAATATTGTCACTCACTACAATATAATTATTACTTTAAGTGTAAACGATACCTACTAAATGTCAATAGGTTTAGCTTCAATAGTCTCATCTCACACTGAGTAATTGTGCTTGTCAGTACAGACAGTAGCTATGTCTCTCCTGTTAGTGGTTGTTCTTTTATTCTTCAGTAGCTCCTGCAGTGTCTCCTCTGGTCAGTATTATGTGTCTGATGACTGCAGTTCAGTTACTCATACACCTTGTAAACCTTTATCAGTGTATGCTGGGGATATGTCTCAATACAACAACACCACTTTCTACTTCATTGGAACTAGTAGCATTAACTTTACTCTCATTATGAATTCTGTGAAGAATGTATCTCTACATGGATTATACCAGTCTCCTGCTATTAACTGCATAAATAATGAGTTTATAGAAATCAATACTAGCAGTCATGTCAGTTTCAGTAACATATCCATCCAGCAATGCAATATACTTTTTCAATTTTCAAGTAACGTGACAATTACTGAATCTATTTTTATCAACCTGAGATACTGGTACATGTACATGTATGTCGGCCTTATCAATGTTTTTGATAGCAAGTTGTCATCTTCAGTTTTTGATAATGTGTATCTATATATTGAATATTATCCACCTTCAGTGTGTTACAATCAATTACACCATTACTCACTATCGCTGGTTAATGTTACTATGACTAATTACTACTCACATTTAGATCTATACATGATTTATGGTACCTCATATAATCTATCAGTTATTATTGATAATGTCAATTTCATCTGTTCATCAAAATATGGTGCTTATTATCATTTCAATGAATCTCTTTTTACCCTGTACATTACCAATTCATCAGTATCTAATTCAAGGGATGGATTTGACTTTAGTTTTTACACATATTTACAGGAATCAGAAAATTACAATATTAAAGGTGTTGGATTACGATCGAATATTGTAATTGAAGACTGCCAATTTCACAATAATATTAATGGATTGTCTTTTGCATTAAGTAGAGATTATTTTCAATTAAGTAAACATCATGTTGCTCTTGCTATTACTGTTAAGTCATGTTCAATACGTGACAATACTTTTTATGGTTTCTTAATTGAAGGAGATTTATCAACATCAGCTCATATCAGTGTTATAGATACTGAACTTGTTGGAAACTGGAGAAATGCGATACAGAGGTGTCTTTCTATCCTTCTTAGTAACATTACTGTTACAAATAGTGTATCAACAGGACTGGTGATTCTGACATCAGTGGTAACTGTGGAAAATAGATTAGTATTTAGAAATAATACTGGAGTAGTTGGAGGAGGAATTGTAATAAATGGTTCATCTGTTGTAGCCCTATTATCATCAGCTAAGCTGGGGTTTGTTGGTAATCATGCATTTTATAAAGGAGGAGGAATGTATATTGATGAGGAAATATCAAATATAAATTCAATGTCACCCATACCTCTTATATTGAAAAACAATACTGCTGGAGTAGCTGGAAATGATATATATGGTCGAACCTATGCTATCTTCCATGAATTTTTTAACACAACAATTCCTTCAACATCAAGTGACCCAAGAGCATTTGCTTTTTGTGATCCTAACAGTGATGAAACCACACCAATATGGTTTTATGATGAGCCACAATTTAGTGTTTTTCCAGGTCAAACACTGAAATATAATGTTGCTTTATTTGGATTCAGTTCTGATACAAACTCATGCAGTCTTACAGATGGGAGATTAACAATAGAAATTAATGGAACAATTGTGATAGACAAATATATTAATAATTGCTCACAGATTCAATACACAACAAAATATACTACTGACTATGGAAGACTTAACATTACACTCATCATCACTACTGATACATCATATAGCACTGAATTAGATATTCCAGTTATTCTTAATGAGTGTCCTATTGGTTTCAGTGTAAACAGTTCAGGTGTTTGCGATTGTAGTGTTTCAAGGGAAAATGTGACATGTGATATAAATAGTCTAAACATTACACACAATGGTCTACTGTGGATTGGAACATATGATACCAGTACACCTTTCAATGCTAATACAACCAATCCTAATGCATGCATTATCAATGAGGACTGTCTCCTTTATTGTTCTCCTAATCCTGTTACCTTTCAGTTGAATGACACTGATACTCAATGTGTGGATAATAGAGGACAGAGAATGTGTGGATCATGTAGAGATGGATACAGTCTACTAATGGGATCAAACAAGTGTGGACAGTGTCATAATGATTACATGACAATAGCTTGGATTGCTCTGTTTGCAGTGATGGGTGTACTACTTGTGGTTCTACTGATTGTCCTCAATTTAACAGTATCAGTGGGTACACTGAATGGTCTATTGTTCTATGCTAACATTGTCAAGTTATACGAGCCAGTGTTTTCAAGGAAAGAAGGATTACCAGTCTTGAGTCAAGTGGTATCATGGATTAACTTAGACTTTGGGTTTGAGATATGTTTTTACAATGGTATGGACAGTTATGCTA
>NW_003546652.1:0-4483 GCF_000090795.2 Amphimedon queenslandica | reverse complement strand
TACTAATGATTACTTAGTGTTTGATATGGATCATAGTAACTCATGTAATATATCAGTTATCGTTAATAAGGTCAATATCATCAACTGATGGTGTTTATAATTATTTCACGTGAATCCCTTTTTTCTTGTATATTACTAATTTATCAGTATCTATAATACAAGAAAAGGATTTTATTCTTTATTTGAGGCAAATCAAAATTTTGTAATACTAAAGGTGTTGATTCACAATTGACTATTATAATTGAAAACTGCCAACTCAACAACAATGGTAATGGATTATAGTTTGGTTAAGTCATGTATTTGGTTTATTGACTTATCAACATCAGCTCATATCAGTATTATAGATACTGAGCTTGTTGAGAGTGTACACTGCACATCTACTGAGCCATGCCTAGGTAGACCACTTTTAGGTGCAGTAAATTCCAGTGAGTCAGCAACAAACCGCAATGGCTACTAGCTGAACAACAAACTATTCTTCTTCTGTTCCTTTCATAAACGTTTGCAATATAGAACTAAGTGAGTTTGTGAGTATATTTGACATAATAAAATGTATTTCAGGTATTGATGAGTATCACTCAGTGTATGGTAAAGTGAAGTCTATCTCTGCTAGTTGGAAGTCATTTGCCATTTCTTTACGTTTGAGAATAACTGACATTAATACCATAGAAGCTAGCTCTCATGGAGATGCAACTTCTTGCCTACAGAAAGTTCTAGAGTATTGGCTAATGAAAGATTATGATTATGAACGTTATGGCTGTCCCTGCTGGAGAATGGTCTGTGTAGCTGTTAAAGAAGGAGGAAGAAGTTCAGCATTAGCTGATGAAATAGCTTGTGAACATCCACTACTAGCTGCTACTGGAGGAGCTACTCCTCATCCTCTACCAGCTACTACTGGAGGAACTACTCCTTATTCTGTGAGTGGTCCTAGATGTACTGATGTTATTAATTATAATGAAGGAACATCACTCAGAATGTCACCTTTAGGAGGTAATTTACCAAATTTGGAATCATAATAAATAACGTTTATGTATTTATTAGGAGGTAACTCTAGTCATAATGAAAGTTTACCAGCAGTTGCTATAAGAGATGTCTTTTCTAATGATGATGTAATGTCACCAGAAAGTGGAAAATTAAATAATTCAAGAGGTTAGTTCTTTGTTCAAAAAAGTCAAATCCTTTTTGATGCAATATTAAAAGTTGTACTATACGTGTGAAACATGTATATGTGAAACATGTATATAAACGTCAGGACACCACCACTTTAATGTAAAAATTTTACGTTCTTGTTCTTTTATACAGTTTATGCTTCTCATCCTGAAATAAATTTCCCATTAACAAATGAAATACATGAGCTACAGGATGAGTTTGCTGATGCACTACAACTGACAATGGATTCCTTCCTGAGCAAGCCAGACCTTCTCCCAAAAGTGATAGAGTATCTTAAAAGATGTGTTCATGCTCTTTTGGGTCCTATTAAGAAAAATAATCCAGCTACAGTGCAAGCAGTTAGAGAAGAGTTTAGTGACAGTGAAACAATGACAGATCTTTTTACAACCTTAGAGTACAAGTATGTATCATGGTTCAACTATGAACTGATAGTTAAACTTGTTCGTCTGTTCCTGAGTGACAATCGTTCTTTGAAAAGAACTTGGTCAGCATATGAGTAGAAGTTGAAGGATTATTTTATAAACAGTGGTGGACTATTGAAAGATGCTGATGCTGTACAGTTTGATGTAAAAGGTGTTCCTCCTGGTACACGAGTAATGATTGCTAAAGTTGATTGTGACAACTACACGTTAGATGACCTTTTCTTTTTCCGTCGAGCAATACCAAAAGGATTTGATGTCCCTGAAATGAGATTTTATTTTTCTGTAGTAACTCCTGGCTCTCTTCTATTCAAACATCTCATTCCTGAGTATTATTATTCTTTATTATTTCCTCTAACTACAAAGCTACAGCAACAGTTAGCTAGTCTTGGTATCACTGAACTAACATGTGGTGAAGATAAATATGATCTGAGAGAGGTTTGTGATTATACTTTATAAATAATTTTAATATTATTATTAATTTTATAGTTCTCAATAGAAGATGTTAGGCACTCATCCACTGATATTGGTAAGTACATGAACTGACCTTTTGTTAATCTCTCTTGTTGTGGGCAATGGTCAAACACATGTGTTAATAATAATATTCTTTACTTATAGATATATGTGATCCATTATGGTATGAGAATACCAGTACACAATTACATGAAGCAGCTTGGAGAGGATTAAAAGATGAAGTACAATTGCTTCTTGTCTAGTTTGGTTACAGCACATATCATCGTGGTCTTCATGGTTGGACTCCATTACACTCTGCATCATATGGTGGACACATTGAGATTGTTCAACTACTCATCCATCAATATGGTATTGATCCTAATGAAGGTGATGATAATAGTGTATCTAGTATACATGTGGCATCTTATAAAGGCCACTTATCCATATTACAATATCTAGTAGACACATGTCACGTTCCTCCTGATCAACCAGACAATAGCAATAACACTGCATTACTGTACTCAGCAATGGGGGGCCATTCTGACCTAGTGAAATTCTTTATTGAGAGAAATTGTAATTCTTTTCAGATCAATTGTTATAGCAAGTCTTTATCATTGTTAGCTTGTCAAAGTGGAGAGCTAGCATTAATCCACAAGCTGGAATTATTAAACCTCTTCTCACCAGATGACATAACAAAGTCAGGGGCTGGTATACTACATTATACTTGTCGTTCTATGAATAATAAAAGTGTTAAGCTTTTTAAGTATCTTTTAAATCAATATCAATTATCTGTTGAAGTAAAGGATCCATATGGTAGGACTCTACTTCATATTGCTTCATGGTTTGCTTCATCATCAGTTGTTGGGTATATTGTTAGTATTCAAGGTAATAAAGCATTATTTGAAAGTGATAACAATGGTATGTCATGTTTGCATTACGCATGTCATTCTGGTATACACATTGCAGCTGGTATTGTGTATAGTAAGCTTATGGCACAACGTGATGCATCAGTTATTGGTAAAATTAATAATACTACAATAAAAACTAATATTAATTTTATTAAACGAAATGAAAGAGTTAAAATGTTTTCATCACTTCTTAAAACAGCTAACACTTGTCCTAACTTCAACATCAATGTCACTACAAATGATGGCCTGTCATTACTTCATTTTGCATCATGGACTGGCAGTACATTACTAGTGAAAGCATTAGAAGAATATAATATCAATTGTACATTAACTAATGATGATAAGCATCCAGTACATTATGCTGCCTTGTCAGGTTCTACTAGTGTATTAAGTTATATCATATCTCAGTATAATCTCAATGCTAATGATACTGATACTTATGGCCGTACACCATTAGTATACTCTTGCTGGTCAGATAGTATTAATTCTGTTAAATATCTTATTAATAATCATAACAGTGATTCTAATGTCACTGATAAGTATGGTATGACATGTCTTAATCATTCTTGTTGTAACGGTCATATTAATATGACTCAATATCTCATTGATGTACAGCATTGTGATATTAATGAAACAGATAATGAAGGACGCATGTTAGTACATCATGCTGCATGGAGTGGTAACTTTGATTTAGTTGAGTATCTTATTACTGAACAAGGTTTGTCTCCTACTGCAGTTACTAAGAATGGCCTCACTGCTTTACATTATGCCTCAGTGTCTCTTAACTTATCTCTTGTTAAAGAATTAATAACTACCTATCAGTTAGATCCTCATCAATCTGACAGTAATGGTAAGCTACCAATTCATTATGCTGCTGAATCTGGTGATATTTTACTACTGGAATTATGTGTGAAGAAATACAAGTGTAGTCTGAGCCTAACATGCAGACAGCAAAGGTTGGAATGTTTTTCATTTTTCATCTTTAAAAGGTCACACTCACTTTATCAAGCATATCACCAGTCAGTATCCTCAATACATTAGTATATTACACTCTACTGACAATGAGGGTTGGGTGCTGTTGCATTTAGCCTGTGAGAGTGGTAATATTCAATTGGTTACATTTCTAATAAATGATATGAAATGTGATGTCAATGCTAAGAATACACATAGTCAAACATGTGTCACATTTGTCTGTTTCTCAGGTAATCTTGATGTAGTAAAATTAATAGCACAACAGTGTAAGCTTAAGCCTATCAATATTGATAAATATAGCACGACAGCATTACATGCAGCAGCAGAGACTGGTCATACTCATATACTGGAATGGTACAGTCAGGAGTATAGTGTGGATATTACTAATCACACTAGCAATAACAGGTACACACTAGCTCATTTAGCTGCTTATAATGGTAACCTACATTGTCTACAGGAACTAATTAACAAGTATCAGTGTGATGTTAATGCCACTACTACTACTGGTAGTACAGTTCTTCATAAAGCATGTGAAGGAGGTCATGTTCCTGTGGTACTTTATCT
>NW_003546651.1:89050-91950 GCF_000090795.2 Amphimedon queenslandica | reverse complement strand
TATTACTGAGCTTCTAAAACTAGTAGATACATGTAAATATATGAATAAAAATAAACTAATTTATTACTCTCTTAGTTTATTGTGATCCTCCTTGCATACATGGAGCATGTGTGGATAACAACACATGTTTTTGTTCGGAAGGCTATGAAGGAGTTATGTGTAACAATACTAGTAAGAGCATTGAAAATTAAATGATGCTAAGGTTTAATCTAATATTATAGTTCTACAAGACTGTGAAGAGGATTTCTGTCTTAATGGTGCTACCTGTCAAATAGTAGCTGGAGCTTATTTGTGTATATGTTCTGATGGTTTCACTGGACCCAATTGTGGTATGTATCAGCCAAATGCATTATTTAAAATATCATGATATGCATGTACTTTTGCATGTATGCATTTGTAATTTTTTTGGATAGCTAGGTATTTTGTTATGTATAAAGTTACGGTGCCTCTTTTGTAGGTACAGAAATTGTGGTAAGCAGTCCTATTCCAACCACTTCAACAACTCCGCCAGGGAGTAATAAAGCATCATCAGTTAATACCTGGATCATTATCATTATAGCACTAGTTGTCATTCTCATGGCAATTGTGGCTGTTATAACTGTATCTGTTTGTCTGTGCTTCGTTAAAAGACGTAAAGTTAAGAGTTACACCAAGAATGAATATGAGGCTGAAATGATTGAGAAGCTTGAAATGAAATAAAAAACTATATATTTACAAATACATTTTTATTGTTATTGTACTTGCTATTAGTGTTGTTTTTAGTCTTGAGGCCAGCTTCTGGCCCATATTGTTTTAGTAAGGTAAATTTATTTTAGTTTTATATCTAGTTCCAGTTTTTTAAATAAAGTTTTAAAATTGGCACTTTGATTATCTAAACCTGCATGCACACACAGGATTAACAACTTGAGGTTGATTTGAGTTTGCTTTGATATAACAAGAAGATTAATTATTTTTGTGTAATCTGCAATGCCTGTTTGTTTGTTGGCTTTCCTTGTTATCCAACATAACATTTGACCTTCCATAATATAACACTCATAAAGCCTGGTTTCCATAGTTGTGGTTGTTGCGTAGATTCTGTTACTTAAAAATTCCTTGGAATAGTAGAGAAACACAGGATTAGAAAAGATATGCTGTGTTAGATTTCAGTTTTGCCAAAAACTCGGCCAAACATGGTTGTTTATGAATATTTTATAGCATAGCTATATTTTAAAAGGACAACTATGCCATAATCATTTAAAAATTGTATTTGTAGTACCTTTTATGTCACTATGTGTATATACATGTACCTTGTACAGTACATGTCACAGTATATTCACTGACAGGCAACTCACTTTGCATGTCACTATGTGTATGCACCCTAGCGTTAGCTCTTACAGTATGTAACAGAGAAAAACAGAGGATCAAGAAAAACTCTAAGCCACAATTTAGTTATCTATGTAAGCAATGATTTGATGTGGGTTTGACTTCCTGACAATCACTTATTTTGACAATCACTTATGCACCAATTCAATTTTTAATAACATTAATCCACAAGTTACATGCAATAATGATAAACATTAAGCTTGACAATAAGCAATACTAGCCAGGCCATTTCCCAGCCTACAGTCATTTAGGCAGGAAGGGTCTGGCAGCTTCCAAAACTAGTAATACACCACCAGGGCCGCTGAGAGCTTTGGAGGGGCCCAGGGAGGAAAATTGTTGCGCGCAAAGCGTGCCAAAAAATTTTGCAGTTTTAATTATATTCATAATGGGTGTGGTCAAAATTAATTAATTTTGACCTGCACGTATGATAACATGCACTTTGTCTAATGAATTTCAACTAGCTAGGAAGATTGATTTTGATGATATCATGATTTTTTTGCTAGGCAAAAGGCCAAAAGGGCCCATCTTCTGTAATAATTCTGTTTAATTAAGTTCTTAAAAAATTTCTTGGGGCCCTTTAAATTGTGGGGCCCAGGGCATTTGCCCCTTTTGCCGGCCCCCCCCTCTCAGTGGCCCTGTACACCACCCATAGCTTCCTGATAAGTCCTGACATTAGGGAAACTCCTAGTCTTGCTAACCAGACCATTCTAGTCTCACGGAGCCAGACCTTTTCCCAGTCTACAGCTGTTCACCTAAATTATGACTGTAGGCTGGGGGATGGTCTTGCTAGAAAGACTAGGAAATTCCTGGGCTCTGTTGAAGACACTGACAGCAATACATTAAGACATAAATTTGAGTATACACACAGCCAAGAGTTTGTGATTGAATCATGAATGATGTCAGTCCTGATCCGGCCTAATGCATCCTGAATCACAGATTTTGGGCAGCTAATTTGGCAATAAGCCTAGCTGAATCCATCAGCCTTGATACAATCATGCCCAGGCTCGAATTCATGCTGGTTCAGCCAGAACAACATAAATGATTTAGCACTGAATGACACTTGTTAGACTGTAGACTATCAATACTGTAATCAGGCTTGGTTCATTGACTTTGGGTATTGTCTTGTATCATACATGCTAACTGACCGTAGCCTATTATCAAGAGTGGACTGTACTACTGAGCCGAGTACTGACCTAACTTTTTGTCTATTAATCATATTCATTACTTCTAATTGGTTAATAATTCAATTGAGCCACGCCTTAAACAATCACAGAGAGATTTCTGTAGATTTGGGAGGTGGTTTTGTGGACTGTCTCATGTTTGTTGCTGCTGCTGAATGCTTCGACTGCTGTGAAAACTCTTAGTTTTGTGAGATCGGTGATTTGTTCTTGCTTTCTACAAAATTGTAATCATTATTAAATATACTAATTACTTCATGTGATTTGCCAATAGTCATACTTAGACCAATAGACTAAGTCACTTGAATTGAAAGCTATATATAATGTTAGTAGCTATTACGTCATATATCTGTGCATCTA
>NW_003546651.1:87158-88246 GCF_000090795.2 Amphimedon queenslandica | reverse complement strand
TCGGTCGTTCGGAATCCTACTTCATCTTGTTTTTTTTTATTTTTTATGTTCTTGTTTTTGTTGATTTTTTAATAATATTTATAGTATTTCTTTAATTGCAATTGTAATACTTGTTGATTTTACACAAACAATAATTTTCTTTATTATTATTATTATCATTGTTATAACATTTATGAGAGACAGCACTGAATAGACATGCTGAAGGAATATCAACTATACTGATGACAAGTGAAACTAATACTAGTCTTGACACAAGTCCTTGTTCAAGAATCTGTGAGCTAAGAGTGTCCATCTTCCCTGCTATTGCTGTTCTTCCAGGCTGTTGTCAAGTTCATAATTATCATTGCATATCATAAGTCATAACATTAATTAATTGTTTGTTTTTTAAAATAAAATAACACATTTGATAAAACAGTAACATGTAAAATTAATACCTTGTTTTAGCTGGAAACCTCCACTAAAGTATTGCAGTAAGTTGATTCCAAGCATAGCTTGGTAAAAAAATTAATTGCTTCTTCCAGAGCTGCAGATATATCCATAGATATTAGAGTAAATGAAATTATTAGAGTAATTCATTTACTCTAATATCTATGATATATCTGAGCATGCGCGACCACACCCAAATTTTGGAGCACATGGCAAGCTTCTTTAATTAACAAAATGGCGGCATGCAGCTAAGATGGCTCGATCCAGCAGTCACAGTCAGGCCCGCTGAGAGAAGACATGGGGCCCAGGGGAAGATTAAAATTAGGGGCCCTTTGCAATAATTTTTAAAAAATTACAAATTAAACCACAAGAACTACCAATGCTCAAATATGACCAAAAATCAGTTGAGTGACTTAGGAACCAGGGGTGGATCTAGGATTTAATTTTTGGGGGGGCAATTATGAAATGGGAGGGGTAATTAGGGGGTGTGGTCAACTAAGCTTGTGCAAAACTTTTAGGGAAGTAAAAATTATTAAGACTAAGCCTGTTAAAATGAGCTCTATTGTGGTTTAAAGATTGTTTACATAGTCCAGTACTGCAGCTGCTTCACAGTTTACATAGGTAAACCAAAGTTTACATTATTCCAAAAAATTTTTGGGGGG
>NW_003546651.1:79378-85329 GCF_000090795.2 Amphimedon queenslandica | reverse complement strand
TGTGGTTACTTTGATCTTGTAAGCAACATGTTAACATAGGCGGTTGCAGGCCTGGGCATTAGGGGGCAATGCCCAGGTTGACTTTTTGACCAATAATTATATTCATGATTCTGGTGTGGGCATCCAGTATAAACTGTGGTAGTTCAACAGGCTTCTTTGTTGTTTTATGCTAAGAAATCATCTCAATGAAGTTATAGATCAGTATTGTCCATTTTCCTTGCAAAATTGTATGGAACCACACCCACTCCACACCCAGTAATTATTGATGCCCAGGTCAAACCAAATTTCTGCAACCGCCCATGCATGATGTTGCCAGAAATAGAAAGATGTTCTATTTTTGGCAACATGTTGCTTGGTTGCTAGCAACAAGTTGCCTCGTGTATGAAGGCCTTAATATATCACGATAGTTTAACCATAGGGTTTACATGTGGAAATACATGTACAATAATTTATTTGAGAATGTACACGTAGTTATTGTACTTAACCAACTCATTTATTAATTTGTAAAATCACATTATATATACATGCATAATACTAGTTATTTTAAATTTATTTAATCCAAATTTTCAACGAGAAACACTGTCCTACTATACTGAAAACACCTTCACTTAGTGCGAATGTAGCAGGGACAGTGAAAAACCTCTAAGCAAGCTGTACGTGCTATAAAGAAGATAATTACAGCTGTCAAGTGTCATGTATGCCATGCTCCATGCACACATGATACCTATCATAATGATAGTTAGAATAATAGAATCACTATCATAATAGCTGTACAGTAGACTATCACAGTAGTGCAACTATAGATACTATCAATACTATCGCCCAGGCCTAGTTGTTTGTTGCATGAATACAGTACACTACATGTATGGTGGTACTATTAGCACCTTTTATTATGTACTGGCTCTGTTTTGTTGTACCTATACAATGTACCATTTATCCTTAAATAGAAACCACATGCGAATAAACGCCGGGGTAGCAACAGAATTCAACTTTAAATACACAAATGTAGCCTTGAAGTGACTCAGTAGTCTTCTGAATACTGCCTATAGTTCCTGAAGTCAAGTGCATGAGGTCATGGGTTTGAATCCCACTCTGGGGCAAAGTTTAAAATTTTTTCGAGGTCCAAATACCATTTTATAGTCCATTCTCCAGCCTACAGTCATTGGGGCGGTCCACCCCAATGACTGTAGGCTGAGGAATGGTCTGGACAGCGAGACTACAATTTTTAGGAAATAGACGCCCAGGCTTTTATTAAGGAAATATGGTACATAAATGTATAATTTCAATAAACCAGGAATTTTGGGGAGAGATTTTAGTGGATTATTTAATAATTGTTGCTGTCAATTGAAGCCATAACACAATCAATAAATACTCTGCATTTATGTCATACGTCATGACTACATGAGTTATAGATTATACATCGTAGATAATTATGTTTTCAGTACAATAAACTCTAGCTGGTATGTACATGTAATTTGCGAGTTAGAACTGATGCTAAGCAAATTCATCTATTTCTAGAAAGAACCGGATACCAAAAGTTTACATAGTTCATACAGGGAGTCTCAACCTTCATATGATGACATGAAGCTACCAATCATAACAGACCACTATAAAGCAAAGTTCACTGCCTTGCTCTATTATGAAGAACAAGAACACATTGAACTACTAAAGAAGAAGTGAGTTTAATATACGGAGTACTGAGTTTTAATATTGAATATTATTTTTAGGTGTGATGGTAGCTTTGCCTTACAAAAATGTGAACCGCCATTTTTAAGACATGATGAAAAGAGCTATCCCCCTCATTTCTATTGTCTACAAGGAATGTCATCAGCACAGATTATGTATGCTATTCAAGCCAGTGATCGACACGTTACTGTTAGCATTGGCCAACATAGCTATGTAGCAAACATTCTGAGTTGTAATTATTCACATATTGATGATAAGCTATACATTTGTTTCAAAAGTAGCATTGGTGGCCAGTCTCTTTTAAAAGTCAATGCAAAATTTAATGTAAATCACAGTTATTTTGTTGGCCTCAATGAAGGAGTTTTGAGGATAAGCATGAATGTTTTACGTCGTCTTATACCTACATCAGAAGATTTTAAAAGCCCTCCTAGAGATATTGCCATTGACATTAGAAGGCACCCATATGGAGGGATTGATCTTGATCCTGAGCAGTATTTAGCATTAGAAGCAGTACTCAGTAACCAATGTTCAGCTCCTGTACTGATACCTGGTGCTTTTGGCTGTGGTAAGACTCGCCTTCTTGCTGTGGCTACAGAATGTTTCTTCAGAGAGCATAATGAGACTGGTGACTGTTCACCTTGTCGTATTTTAATTTGTTGTCATCATCAACGTTCTGCTGATGTTTTTATAGATGATTATTTTAGCAAAATGCTGTCACAATCATGGCCAGTAAAAGTTGTACGTGTTACAAGCTCACGCCATCGTGTTGGTTATCCTGGTTATGTGCAAGCTGCCCATTTTGATAATTCACAATACAAGAAAGAAAATTACTTTCTACTGGTCACAACATTTGGAGGAGCTCTGACAATATCTAGACGGGTTGAGCCTGATTTCTTTACTCATATTCTAATTGATGAGGGAGCTCAAACTCGTGAACCTGAAGCCCTTAGTCCATTTCTAATGGCAAATGAGAATACTCGTATTGTTATTGCTGGAGACCATCAACAGGTATATATGTATATGCAAGGCACATGCTATGTAGCAGACCTGTGTCAGTTACAAAACCTCAATTACAAATTGAAACATTTAATAGCACTCCTTTTGTAAAAATACACTTGACTAGAATTACTATGTTGAATTAATTTTAATTAGAATTACTATTTTTGATATGTTTTTGCATAAAACAAAAACATGGCCTGCTATAGAGTAGGTTTCTCACAAAGTGTGCTAAGTAAGCTTAACTGCACTTACAGTGCATTGCCCGTAGAGTAATTCTAAAGTTTATAAAAATCTATTTTTGACCGTAATCAGCTTAAACTAGATATAAAACTTCAGAACATGTTGAAAATATAAGAATAAGAAAATTTTCTTTTAGTTGTTTTTGGCAAAATTGCCTGAGACCATTTACATTGCCTGGGGCCACTTTTTTATGAGCAACAAAAGTTTATAATTGGGCAAAGTCCTTAGTGAAGAAGTACATCTGTATTCTGTACAGACGGACGTCCAACTATTATTGAAGTTAAAATAACCTAATCTTTATGATGGTCACATGGCTAGGGGCAGATTCCCTTAATGTTTTATATACATTCTTCTAATTAATCTAATTTTGATTAGAATTAGCTAGTTCAAACTAGGTATACAACCTCAGTACATGAATCAGAAAAAAATTGAGAATTGTCTTCTAGCAACTACCATGGATCAGAGTTTTCTACAAAGCTCTACTCTCATCAGTGCTGCATATGTCAACTTGCACTTGCAATGTGGGGTGGACATGTTGGTGTTTTGATGTTGATACAACCCTACAGGGATTTATCAGTTTAATTTTACAACGGCTTGTTTAAATTAATTTGATGTAGGCTCAATCCTACACAAAATAATTTAAAAAAATTTTTATTCTAGTTTGTAATCATGTTGTAACTGAGCCTCTATTAATTGTAATTGGCCCCTGATCTGGTATCATGTATCATTATTTTATAGGTTGGTCCTCAAATTCTTGTTTTTGGTAAAGCTCCTCAGCAGTTTGGTTTATGTGTGTCACTGTTGCAACGATTACTAGAGGAGTATAAATCTATTGGCAATATTACCAAGAGGAACACTCCATCATGGAATATTAATTATCGCTCACAAGCTGACCTTTTGAAGTTACCTTCTAAGTTGTTTTATAATTCAGAGCTGAGAGCTTGTGGTAGAGTACCATACCACCTCAAAGCTCCTTATCCTTATGTTTTTATATGTTCCAGTTTTACTAATGATATTCCAGCTGATGCTCAGTGTGCTATAGAGGCTGACAGACTCCTTCAAGCAGTGCAGCTATACAGTGACAAGTTCAAAAGCTGGGAACTGAAAGACACTTGCATTATGACTCCAAGTTTGAAACAGGTATTACATACATGTGATAAAAATTTTGGGGATTCTGTTCCGAAAGTATTTCTAAATTATACGATTGAGACACCTTTATTGTTGTCAATTCAGATAACCACCTATACAATATTGTGCATTTTACTTATAATATAGTGTATGGGTACATTATCCCCATTTTGTCTATCTTATACCTTCACAGTTTGTGGTCTATACAGCACAGTGTAGGGTTTATGTTGTAAAACAATTAAAAAGAGCTCTTCTCTTGAGCTTGGTGGCTCCTTTCTACTCTCAATAGTGAAACAGGTGTTTGGGCTGGTGCTTTATGTACCCAAGCACTATAACCATAAACTAGTTAGAATACAACTCCTCATGCTGTATATATGTAGAAAATATAACATGAAAGGTTTGGTCAAGAAAGGCATACAAGACTCGGCTTACCTTATGATACATGGCTTTCTTGTAACATCTCTCATACTGTATTTTCTGTACTGCATGCTTTTAAGTAATATTTGTTATTGCAATAATTAAATGATGATATCATGCATCATTGTATCTTTGACAGGCAAACCTTATTAAAAAATTGATAAGGACTAAATTCAATAATTTAGAAGGCGTCACTATTATCACCAGTTATCAAATGCAAGGTAATACAGTTTTATGTTTCATTTGACGTTTTATTATTATACATGTACAAACAGGGCAGGAGTACCGAATGCTTTTTATGAGTACTGTTGAAAGTTTAGAGCCCAATGGTCGACCATTTGATCCTTTGAAGAGTTTTTGTAATCCAGCACTATTCAATACAGCAATCACACGCTCTAAAAGTCTTGTAGTAGCTGTAGGTAATCCTCTTGTACTGCTGTTGTCTGAAGCTACTATGGATAATCTTAAATGGTGTTGGAGAGAGTTCATTTCTAGATGCCTTCAAAATGAAACATTCAAAAGTACTCCTTCTGACCGTGCCCAGTTTGAACAAGTAAAAGTACAGTTTTTTGACATGCTGAAGTGTGATAATCCAGCTGGTAAGAATTTTTGTTTTATTTTCTGATGTCATTTTTGTGTAGACATGATAAAATTGTTCCAAAGGAACAGTTATTTCCAGAATTATTGCATGAAGCCTGCACTACCTAATTCATCTACACATGTGTTCCC
This sequence comes from Amphimedon queenslandica, assembly GCF_000090795.2. Lineage (NCBI taxonomy): Eukaryota > Metazoa > Porifera > Demospongiae > Haplosclerida > Niphatidae > Amphimedon > Amphimedon queenslandica. The sequence goes on along the minus strand of NW_003546651.1, from coordinate 80,130 downwards.
TATCCCGTTATCTACTCCACAAATAATATGCTCAACTGAAACTTTCAGTCAACAGTCATCATCTACTCCACCTTTTGTACAACAGTCATGTCATCCATCAGAGGTTAGGAAGCAGCCATCTTCTCAAGTTAATCAAAAGTTATCATTTGAAAATGAAACATCACAATCATGGCCACAACTAGATCTACTACCTTCTCAAGAAAGTAAAAAGCAACTTACTTCTTCATCATCTACTTCACCATCTTCCTCATTATCTACTTATGAACCGCCTCAACAAATCATTCAAGAAAAGGACTTGCACATAACCAAACTAGTGAAGGAAAGAGATGAGAGGGTCCTCAAGCAACCAGAGGTTAGCAAGCAGCTGTCTTTTCAAGTTGATCAAAAGCCATCATTTGAAAATGAAACATCACAAAAATTGCCACAACTACTAGCTTCTTCTCAAGAAAGTAAAAAACAACTTACTTCTTCATCATCTACTTCACCATCTTCCTCATTATTTACTCATAAATTGCCTCAAGAAATCATTCATGAAAAGGACTTGCACATAGCCAAACTAGTGAAGGAAAGAGATGAGAGGGTCTTCAAGCAACCAGAGGTTAGCAAGCAGCTGTCTTCTCAAGTTGATCAAAAGTCATCATTTGAAAATGAAACATCACAATCATTGCCACAACTACTAGCTTCTTCTCAAGAAAGTAAAAAACAACTTACTTCTTTATCATCTACTTCACCATCTTCCTCATTACCTCCTT
>NW_003546651.1:72495-79368 GCF_000090795.2 Amphimedon queenslandica | reverse complement strand
ACAGAACTCTTTATCTTACAAGGAGACAAATCTCAATCACTCCAGTGGGAGAAATATGGATTCAAATTACAGTGTCCCCAAGGAGCAGTGTCCAAGGATACTGAAGTAGCTGTTACTGCACTAGCTGGTGGTAATTTCAAGGTACCCAAAGGTACTGTGCTAGTCAGTGCAGTATATGCAATATCAGTATCTGAGGCACTATTAAAACCACTGGTAATAAAGGTACAACATTGTGTGGATCTCAGGAACACTAGTCAGACTGGTTGCCTCAAATTTGTCAGAGCTCCACTGAAGTCTCCTTACCAGTTCAGTATAGTTGAAGGAGGGTCTTTTAAAGTTGGGAAAAGATACGGATCAATAAAGCGTGAGCAGTTCAGTTTCATGGGTATTGTAGCTGAGATGAGTAATGGAGACACACCTAGTGACAGTGAGAGTGAGGAAGGTTATGAGACACCACCTGAAGGTACATGTATCATGGAAATAGTGTTTTATTATTAATAATGTACAATAATAGGATCAACTGGTGACACACATAATGATAGTGGTAATGGGGCAAGAGAGACTAGTGAGAGAACTGCCTCACCAATAAATACTGGACTATCTCAAGGTCTGTGTGATTGTAATTGTGTTGTATAAATTTAACTTTTATAATAGAATCAGTAACTGATGACTCTAATCAGAAAGTACAAGAAGTTGAGTCTACTTCTGGTATGTATGCATTGTATAATTTATTAAGTACATTCATAATGAGGTTTTGTATTATTAGATGCATCTAATGTTAGCAATGAATCAACTGAAGATGAAGTGAAACAAAAACCAAATGAAGACAAAGGTATATGTCACAGTTATTATGTTTTAATTTATAATTTTTTACAGGAGTCACTCTACTGTACACTGGATTGATGTATCATGAAGAAAAGAAAGTTAATCAATGGATGACTACATTTTCTGTTGTTAGAGATTTAGAAGTCCTTCGGCAAGTATGTAATGTAATTTATTTAAAATGTCATTCAATGGAACTTTAGTATTTAGGGAATGAACACCCTGAAGCTGAAAAAGATGGTCCAATTGTTTCATTCAAGTACAATCAACCTGATGGCATCCTTCATTTGTGTCTACAAGATACTCTATCACTTGAATCAGGATGGACTGTACATCCTGACCAATCCCCAATGCAAGTATGTACAGGTGTATAATACACAGTATGACTGTTACCTATTATTATAGATACGTCAATGTGTTGTGGACAAGTTTATAGACAATCCTATGTGTTCCAGTATCCATATATCAGTGTATGCTAAACCTGGTATTGCTAAAGATCCACTTCATTGTCCCATCAAATTAACTGGAATAGATCCTTCAATAATAATTTACATCAATCGAACACCTTCAGTTATAAGTCAGTCCATATTATATACTGCCTTCAATTAATAATTTTTTTCAGACTCTAGCTCACTCTATCTTTCTACTGCTGCCTCCAATGAGCTTCCCAGACAGACTGACACAGGACCTCAAAATGGTAATAATATAACTTTAACAATAAGTAATTATAATTTTATGTTATTCTATTACAGTAGTCTATAAATCAGATGTGGCTCATCAAGTGATGTTAGACAACATTTCATTAATAAAAGAATCACAGATCAGTCTTGTCTCTCTTGCAAATAAATTATCATCAAAGAAAATAATAAATGAAACTGATAGGAAGGAAGCAACAGACACACACACTGTACTATCAGCTGATGAGAGGATGGACAAGCTCCTTAATTTAGTTAAAGTAACAATAAAATTAGAAGGAAAAGTTTTTGGAGATTTTCTGGAAATACTTAAAGAAGAAGATAATGTAAGAGCTGATGCACTTGCTGATAAACTTGAAAAAGAATATAAGAGCCGAATATAATTGCATAGTATTTAGTTTTATTATTGTAAACATAATAACACATATAATTGTACAAAATTTATTTCCAAAATAATAACTTCTGTATTTGTCAGCTTTACATTGTCAGCAGTCCAAACATACTCAGTACCAGCCGCTCTTTAGACTTCAAAGATGGTTGACTTTCCACTAGCCCCTAATCAACTAACCAGCAATGACTATCCTATAGACTGTAGCAATAACTTGAGGAAAATATGAACAATGGAAAGAGAGAGAGAGAGAGATAATGAATTGAAGAAAATGTGTACATATGTAACATTAAATCATTAATTCTACATTTACATGTTCATGGCATACTCTAATCACAGGCAACATAGACATGTCTACGTTGTTCAAATTACATTAATCTGGTCATTCCCCTTTCAGACAATGCTCATGAGATTAGTTGCATGCAGCATGCTGTGTCAAAATAATACCAGTTTAGATAGACACAATGTTAAAATCAACCAGCCTCCTAAAACTGCCCGTTGAATCCCAAGTCTTAACGCTAGTTGTGACTTTGGTCTGCATCCAAGTCCAATGCTATATCCAATGCCAAATTAATCCCATGGACTTAACACTAATTGACTTTATTTTCACACTTACCACTAAATACTACATAGCCACTTCTGACTCAGTTTTAGTCCACGGAGTAAATTAGATGCATACCGCCGATTCTGGATACTACAAACATGTGGACCCACGAGGAACCACCATTTGCATCTTAATCATGGAATTTGGAAATACGGTCAAATACCCTACCTGTAGATTATAATTCTTCTTATATTGTGGAAGAATCACAAGGGCAAACAATCTTTTCTAAGAACCACCACATTATAATGGGCCATCTGAAAAAAGTAGTTAGAGTATTAAAGTTGCCTCAAAATTTTTAGTATGCATCCTTTTGAAATTAGATTGGACTATAACCATCTATGCTATAACTATGGCTTGTGTCTGTCAAGTACTCGGTCAATCAATGCAATTTGCGCACTAAAGTAACTCAAGTTATAGATAGAGTCTACTAAGGTCAGAATGACGCTAGTGATCACGTGATGTTGGGTACAAATGCCGGTAATCCACGCAGCTATCCCCTCAATCATCATCCCTCATTTGCAAAAGCTGCAAATGAAAATGATGAGGCTTGTTTTGCTTCTTTTGCTTGTTGGGTACTCTATGCAACAGTGTACTAATGGATCAATCCGTTTAGTAAGTGTACAGCTCTCCTGTGCGGTCTTTGTGAAAGTGATATCTAACTACTTTTAGTCATCCCAACAATACGGTGCTGTAGATGTTTGTCTCAATGGTGCTTGGGGTAGTATTTGTAGTGATTACTGGGATAACAACGATGCCAGTGTCATATGCAGGCAGCTAGGATATTCTCCTTACGGTAATTAATGATTCGCTTTGCCGCATATAGATCTATAACAATGTCATGCTATACAAAGGACAAATTGCTTTATTTGATTATTATTATTAGATTCAAACTTAGTTACGTATAGTAACTGTACTGATGGACAAATGAGATTAGTGAATGGTTCTAATGAGTATCAAGGGATAGTTGAAGTGTGTGTGAATAGTGCTTGGGGTTCAGTTTGTTCTACTAGCTGGTCTAGCACTGATGCTAAAGTTGTTTGTAGATACATGGGAGCACTAACAATTGGTTAGCCACTAATTATAGCATATATAGCTTAAAAATTTAGCAGAGTGAAATTTTGGTAAATTTAGTGAATTGAGGTCCATTTGTCAAAAATTTTTTGTTCAACTTAGTAGGGCTCAATAGTAGCATTTTGCTTGCAATGATTAAAGAGTCAGTTCGCCAAATTTTATAGCACTTCAAATTTTCTAGCTGAGTATTATTAATAATTCTACCATGCCACTTTGCAATGACCAATCAGATTGCAGTATTGGAGGCCAATTATTTTTCATATTAACCTACATCTAGCTTGTAAAATATAAACCTAGCTCGTTAAAATAGTTAATTGATTGGCAGTTTGGTACTCTACGCTTATGCTTATTGCTTATTGATGTAGGTTACCAATATAGTAGTGTTACCAGTTATGGTTTTAACTATGGTCATGGGCCAATACTTTTGGGATATCTTTATTGTTCAGGACAGGAACAGTCTTTGGTTGACTGCAATCAAAATTATTATGCAGCAAACTCTGCTTCAACTTGTAAGCAACATCGATATGATGCTGCTGTCATATGTGAACGTAAGTTAAGTACCAGTATATATATATATATCTTTATAAAATGAATTAACAGCTTATTGTACTAATGGTACTGTAAGATTAAGAGGTGGAAGCTATACTTATGGAAGAGTTGAATTATGTCTAAATGAAGTATGGACTACAATTTGTAGTGACCACTGGAATTATAAAGATTTGTCTGTTGTGTGTAATCAACTTGGATACTCTCCTTACGGTACGGCTAATAAGTTTAAATTTTATAATGAATGATACTATTATTATAGGTGCTCTACCTGCCTCTGGTTATTCTGAGTATGTCTGGGCCATTGGAATAATTAATCCTAACTGTACTGGTAATGAGACCAGTATACTGAATTGTTCACATAATCAAACTGGATCTTGCTCACCATCTCATGATGCCTCAGTTATTTGTCAAAGTAAGAACATCAATATATCATGTAGTGAGATTTATTGGCAATGAGATATTCTTGTGGTGGCAGCTAATAATTTGCAATAAATTGGCAAATTTCAATTTGGTGTTTTTCTGAAACTTAACTGTCTTTCTTGTCAGTATATCCTGCTGTATGATAAAGAATGACTTAAGTTGCCATATAGCCACTTAATTTCAAGGGTACAACTTTTGCTGTTTTCGCAGATTTTCCGTATCCACGAAAGTTAATTCCATAAAATTATCCGTATTGCCTATAAACACATGTGCTTTAAAATAAGAACTGCGAAAGTTAATTCACGAAAAAAGTGTGGCCTGATTCGCAAAAGTTTATTGCCTCGAAACTTTGTGGCTATACAGTAGGTTTGATCTTGCTTACAAAAATTGGTGATTTTGTCAAATCTCCAATATAAAACACCTTTATGTTTATTTTATACGTCGTTTGTAAATTTTCTTTGTCTTTCTAGTTTGCATAATCATAAAAATAACTATGACTGTAATAGGACCATTGATATTTTTATTTTTATTTTATTATTATTATTTTATAATTAGATATAACAGCTGAACCAGTTAGCTGTTTAACTGGTGATGTTCGTCTGGTTGGTGGATCAACAGGAAATGAAGGAAGGCTTGAAGTTTGTATTAATGAGATGTGGGGTACTGTATGCAGTTGGAGTTGGGATTCTAGTGATACAAGAGTTGCTTGCAAACAACTGGGACACCAGGAATTAGGTAATTACCCTTTCACACCGAGCCTACAGTACCACTCAGCTATAACTTTACTTATCATGTACGACACTAGTGTAGCTTCTCTATACACTCAATGCACACTAGTGCAAGGTACATGCGAGCACCTGTATCGTGTATTTATCATGTACATCATGTATCTTATCAACACGAGTCTATTGTAGTGTGTACGTGCATAGTGATTCTTCACTAGTGCCACCTGCACCTTGTGCTGGAGATCACTCGTGTAAAAGGTGTAAAAGTAATAGTTATAGCTGAGCGGTACTGTATGTAAACATTGTTATATCGTATAGAAGGAAATTTTGGAGATAGTTAAATTTGGCAAATTTGGCATTTTGATAGCCATTTGCTAAAATATAAATCCGCCAATTTGAGCCGTTATGCGCATCCTCAATGGCACATGGCCACAAATTCGCAAAATTAAAATTTTCCAATCACCAAAGTTTAGCAATTCGCCAATCACCAAAGTTTAGCAATTCGCCAAAATTTAATCCCTCCAAAATTTCCTTCTGTACGGTAATGCAATAGAAATATAGCTATTTTATTGATGCTTAGTGTATTACACAGTCTTGTTATATTATTACATTATCTAAAAAATGTTGTCATGTCATGTCATATTATGTCAAGATGATCTCTGGACTCACTAGAGTCAAATGTGCATTGAAGGACTAAAACTGCCTGCCTTACTTGTAAAAAGACATTCAATATTTTTATTGTATCATTAATTGCTTCAGTGTTAGTACTTTATTAGTAGCATGTAATCTAGTATGGGCTTATGTCCACCAGTATTTATTTTTGAACATTTGTCCATTAGTTCTGTTTTCAATCTTCTTTGTGTGTAAGTATAGTCTTGCAGCACTGTGTGTGTGTGTGTGGATGTATACAGTCTTATCCTATTACTTTGTCTATTCACACTAGCAATAGATACTATTACTCTTGTAGTTGGTTGTTTCTTAGAAGCAGACTCCATGAATGATTAATGATACTGTTATTACAGGTGGAGTGCAGTATGGCAGTAGTCAATATGGTCAAGGTACTGGTCCTGTCTTTCTTGAATACATGTATTGTGCTGGATCGGAAGATTCATTATTTGAATGTCAAAGGAGTGTGTTTACTGTTGTTAATTCACAGTGTTCTAGTCATTATTATGATATTGGGTTAAAGTGTGAACGTAAGTTTTCTATTAATAAACATAATTTATCACAATACTTGTAGCTGTCTGCGAACATGGCACTGTACGGTTACAGGGAGGAACTTCGTCTACTGGTCGTGTGGAAGTGTGTGTTAATGGCACCTGGGGAACAGTTTGCAGTGATTTCTGGGACAATAATGATGCTAGCATCATATGTAATCAGTTAGGACATTCACCTTATGGTAAATTTGTCGTTTCTACCAAAAAAAATGATAATTATAATAATGATGTAAAACATTAAAGGACTCTGCCACCTAGTCATGTTCTTAAAGTTTAAGTTAGACTATTAAATCACCCATACAAACTCACTTGATCATTAAGGGCTAATTCACTTACTACATGATACATTTTTAGGTAACTGTTTATGTTAAACCTGATAATA
>NW_003546651.1:59629-72313 GCF_000090795.2 Amphimedon queenslandica | reverse complement strand
TTTACCATGGCTTATATTGAAGGATTGAAACAATTTTGGTCTATTTGATAAAGGTAATTCCTATTGTAATCAACATTGTGGCATAACAGTAAACAAAGTAATGACTCATATATTGCAAAAGTATAAAAATCTCTACTGTTCATAATTATAGCACAAGCTAGCTTTTTCACTTATTACAGGAGCTATAGCTGTCTCAGGATATTATTCCACTTCAGTATGGCCACATCATATCATTGATTTAAACTGTACTGGAACTGAGGCTGAAATTTTGAACTGTTCATATAATGGAGGACATCACACTTGCCTTACCAATAATGATGCATCGGTTGTGTGCCAAAGTAAGCATCCTATTTTGATTCAGTGCACTATATTGTCATAATATTATAGGTGTTGATATCCGAAAAGACGATTGTGTTGATGGCAATATAAGACTGGCAGGTGGCCAAACAGAGTATGAAGGACGAGTTGAAATATGTATTAAGAAAGTATGGGGGACTATCTGCGGTTATGGTAGAAGGGGGTGGTGGAGCACACCAGATAGTAACGTAGTGTGTACACAATTGGGTCACATGGAACTAGGTATGAATAGCAATTAACAGAGCTAATATAGAGTTAATGAGTGTCTAACAGTTATGAGCCAAAACTGCCATTATGTTCTAATATTTTGTTGTTCAAAAGTTTGCTAAATAATTGTTATGTCTACACGCGGTGTTATTATGGAATAATAATAATTAGTTTGTCATAATGAAAATGCCAAAATTTATACACAGCAACAATTGGGGGTTATATGGTATGTTGCGCAATGCATAATTGAATCTACTAAATGTATGTTTTTCCACTTTTTGTGTGTATTTGTATGTTTTTATACATTTGTAATTTTGTATATCTTGAACTTAGTACTTGTACCTACTAGCAGTTGTTGTTTTAATGCATATCACAAAAAGCTGATTTTTTAAACTAGTACATATACATTTAAGTATAATTCTTTGTAGTTTCATTGATGATGATACAAGCATGTATTTATATTTACCCTTGCCACGCATAGGTGCATAGACAAGGTATACTAGCCACAATTTTCATCAATCATCAAAAAATAAATCTATTGCTTGTTTGGCAAGGGTATGCACTTTAAGTGCTTTTCATTATTAATCATTTTAAAAATGTATGGGATTATTCCACAAAATTGCACACTGGTATGCACATTACCAGTAATTGCAGTACCCATCATTATACACGTAGTTCTCCAAAACCATTTCATCATGCCCTTAAACAAATTTAACTTGATTATGTGACTAGACTAGAGTAGTAGTAGGAATGTGTTTTCCACAACATAGTAAAGTTGAAATAATTTCATTGTTTTATGAAGGACAAAGCTATCCCATGTACTTAAAATATGGCAAGTTACCAAGAGTATGATTGTACTCAATGCTTAGACTACATAGGTCCCTAGACACTACTGCTTTTAAAAAAATACTTCTTACAAGTTTACGAATTTTGTCCTTTTTAAAAATTATTTTCACTACTCATATAGGTTCAACAGCATATTATACAGCTAGTCAGTTTCGTCAGGGCACTGGTCCCATTTTTTTATCAGAAGTTGATTGCCAAGGAAATGAACAAAACCTCCTGACCTGTCCATATAGACTGATTCACTCAACATCTTGTACTCATTATTATGATGTTGGAGTCAAATGTGAAGGTACATGTATTGCATATGTCAGTTAGATTTTATGATGTGCATAGTTTTTATATCATATTAGCTAAAATCATACAGAATTTATGCATGTGTAAGGCAGTTTGTATCCATTAACTTTTCAAAATATTGGCATAAATTTCATTTTTTATAATTAGCAAAAAGTAGCGAAATTTTATCATGTGTCAAATGTGCTAAGCAGAAATTTTTAATTTTTAAAATTTTGGGTCAGTTCTATATTGGCATTATTTTCTTTTACCTTTGCATTGCCTGTGTGGACTATAGACATTCATTTTATACTACACTTGTTTTTATAATAGCTCCATGTGTCAATGGTACGGTTCGTTTGTACAGTGAATCAGGTAGTTACTTCAGAAGATATGGACGAGTTCAAGTGTGCATCAACAATGCTTGGGGAACAGTTTGTGATCACTTTTGGGATGAACAGGATGCTAGTGTTGTCTGTAAAATGTTAGGGTATTCATCCTATGGTAAGTCTTGTTAAAATAAAAATCCATTATCTGACTGATCTCAATAAAAGTGACTAAATAAAGTTAATTATTACATCATGTAATAATTAACTTTATTTAGTCACTTTTATTGTGAACTAAGGTGTCAGAGTTTATTATTTATTTTGTAATATTTTCATATCATTATTTTTATTATTATTTTGTAGGAGCTTCAACCCTCACAGATACTTTCACTAGAGGTGTTTGGTATGTACATATTAAAGATCTCAACTGTACTGGTGATGAATCATCTATTTTGGATTGTCCAATGAATGATCTTAGTAGTTATTTTTGTGGCAATTATGATGATGCTGCTGTTATCTGTCAATGTGAGACAGATTAGTCAAATATAATTTTGTTTACTTTTCTTTCCTTTCAGTGCCAAATGTAATCAATTCAAATTGCACAACTAATGAATTGAGACTAACTGGTGGAGCAAATCAATATGAAGGAAGAGTAGAGTATTGTGTTAATGGAGTATGGCAATCTTTTTGTGACTATTCTTGGGATGAAAGTGATGCATACACTGTATGCAAGCAGCTAGGATATAAAGGTGTAGTAATTTTTTAATTATTTTGTTCTTTCATATTGTTTCTTGCATTATAGGAGGTAGACATGTGTTTAATTCACATTTTGGAATTGGAGTGACACCAGTCAGTATTTATTATTTATCATGTCAGTACAACTTAGCAAACCTCTCACAATGTACCTGGAATATTCTCCCATCCAATTCTTATTGTAACAATTATCAAGAAGCTGGTGTTATTTGTGAAGGTAATATAAAACAAGAATAAAACTTATTCTATTCACTATTGATAAAACATAGCTCTACATGTACATGTATGTACTGATGGATCAATCGACTTGTTTGGCACTTCACTTGTTAATGTTGGCAGTGTGCGTGTTTGCATTAATGGCTCGTGGAGTCAAGTGTGTGTTGCTGATAGTACATTACTGGACAATGAGCTTGCTAGTATTGCCTGCTATAGTGCTGGCTTCTCTAAATATGGTAAATGTTATTAAAAATTATGTGTACGGCATTAAAATATTGACTTAGTTTTAGGTTGAAAAGATATTGATCATGCTGATATTTTAATTACCAATTTTTTAGGTGCTAATAGTTTTCGAGGACAATGGTTTAATAGAAAGTATCCATTTAAATTTTACAATATAAAATGTTATGGCAATGAGAGTAACCTTCATGAATGTGACTATGATACTCAGGGAGTATGCTCCATATATCATACACTTGGAGTGTCTTGTCAACAAGGTTATTGCTAGCTTTGTGTGCTATTTAGTGACTAATGTTATTTTTTCAATTAATAGGCTTTATTACCTCCCCAGCCAATTGTACTGATGGTGATATTAAACTTCTTAATGAAGTCAGTGACAATCATGGAATAGTATTGATTTGTAAGAATGGAGCTTGGACAAGAGTTTGTACAGACAACAAATATTATTGGTCTATTAGCAACACTGATGTTGTATGTCGTCAGCTTGGTTACACAGTATATGGTACTTATTATAGAATGTTATATATAATCTCATTAATCACTAGGAAACACAAATAGACAAGTGTCTTATCAACAAGCCTACCCTACAGCTTTCTTTAGATTCAACTGTAGAGGTAGTGAAACCAATTTCAGTTCTTGTAGCTCCTATTTGTATTTTTCAATGCCGCAATATTGCCATCGAACCATTGAAATTACATGTGCTGGTTAGTAATAATGTACATGTATACTAGATACAATTAATTTTTTAATGTGAATATTATTTTCAATCAAAATATTGAATAGAGCCTTGTACTACTGGTGATACTCAACTGATTGGAAGTCATTATTATGGACGCGTTGAAGTATGTCTTGGAGGAGTGTGGGGCACTATTTGTAGAGACAGTTTTTGGGACAATACTGATGCAAGTGTGGTATGCAAGCAGCTTGGATTCTCTCCTTATGGTAAATTTAAAACAGTCATTACTGTATGCTCTATTATTGTTAATGTTGATAAATACTGGCTTTTTGCAAGTGTAAATATTACTTTTACATCTGATAAAACTATAGTTTATGAATGTAATATAAACAAAATGAGTTCACTTTATGAATATATAGTTATAGTCATGCTTTATTTTAGCACTGATCCTAAAGTATGAAAATATTTCCTTTCTAAAGGTGCCATTGCTGTGCCTATTAATTGGTATTCCATCTCAACTAAGTTTAATTTTGCTGGTGGAGTAAGCTGCTCTGGAAATGAGACACAAATTTTTAAATGTCCTTTTAACAGTTCATTATCCTGTCCTCCTAGTAATGATGCTAATGTCATTTGTCCTGGTAAGATATGTATTATGCTGTGATTGCTGTTTCACTTTAACTTTCAGTTCACAGCTCTACCTATTCAAATTGTACTGATGGTGATATTAAATTGCTTAATGGCTCAACAGAGTATGAAGGAAGAGTAGAAATTTGCATTAACAAAGCTTGGGGGACTATTACATACTTTTATGGAACTTCTAATGAAGCTCAGACTGTTTGCAATCAGTTAGGATATACTGCACCAGGTACTGAGAAAGAAAGAATGTAACTTTAATCATGAAACAATTTTTGTTTGCTTACATATGTCATTAGTGCTGTTATGATGTAATTATAGGTGCTAGGAGATTAAATAATGCATACTTTGGTGAGGGTTCAAGTCCTGTTTTAGTGACATATGTCCACTGTTCAACTCCAAGAAACTCATTAATGAATTGCTCTCTTCAACATACCTGGAGGGTAAATTATCGAGGTCGTAATCATGTCATTGGAGTCAGATGTCAAAGTATGCTAGGATGGCATGATTAAACTCACTATTAATATCCTTCTAGCAATGAAAACCTTAAAAATATACAAGATCTATAAGCCCCACAAATTACCTGAGAGTAAAAAGAGGGGATGGGTTGATAACTTTTGCATAGGGCACACCCCCTAAGCTTGCTTGCCCAAACCTAAATAGTGGTCAAAAAGGCATAAGAATAAGCCAACTGCTTGATGTTGGTCTGCCAAGTTTTTAACTCCCAGCAAAGCTGACAAAGCCCAATGCAATTTCCTTTAACAATTAAAGCTTAAGGTCACCAAATACAATTTAACAAAAATGAGCACCAGCAAAAACATCAACAAAGAGCCCACAATCAGGATGAACCATAATTATCTGCTGCAAGAGGCCCATTTTTATGCCTGAATGAACAATAGTTAAAAGTGAGAGGGAAATGTGCAGCAGCAACCAGCAGCCAGAGAAAGAAACTGCAACATTAGCAATGGTGGCGATGAAGTCACCACCAACCAACCTACCCTACTAAAGGATATTAACTACATGTACATTTTACCGTTAAGCTTAAACTTCAAATAATTTTTAATGTTCTCTTAGCTTACTGCCAACATGGTAGCATCAGACTTACTGGATTTGATCCATTGCAAGGATGTGTTGAAGTGTGTGTTAATGGCACATGGGGCAGTGTATGCAATGATTATTGGCATAACAGTGATGCCAGGGTTGTCTGCAGGCAACTAGGATTTCCTTCAGAAGGTATGAAAATAATAATGCTATGAAATGTATGCTTAACTCAATAATGATAGAGAAATAATTTTTGTATTTTAATAGTAACTTTAATCATAACATTACCTGATGCAGGCATATTTATTGTAACTATTTATTACATAAAATGATTTATTATTGTGATTTTTGCTGTTTTTAGGAGCCATTGCACGTGTCACTAATTATTATGGTACTAGTCTCTCATTCCATATTATTGACCTTAATTGTAATGGAAGCGAAGAAACAGTATTGGACTGTTCTTATAACAATGTTGAGCAACACTCCTGTCAGCGGTATGAAGATGCTTCTGTACAATGTCAAAGTATAAAATTATTAATACATTGAATTTATTATAATTACTTTACCAGTACCTAATACAACTGATAATTGTACCAATGGAGTCATTAGATTAATAAGAGGAGAGGCAAAGAATGAAGGCCTAGTTGAGATATGTGCTGATGGCTCCTGGGGATATGTTTGTCCTAGATATGGTTGGGGACAAAGTGAAGCTATGGTCACTTGTAGACAATTAGGATACACTGCAATTGGTCAGTATCACTTTAAAATTTTGTATTAAATTGTAATTTTACTTGTAATCTTAGCTATGCATCTGAGTTGTAAACAGTTATGACTACTAGGGCTAGCTTAAAGTGTAACTTAACTTGCATACGTATAAGAACACTAGTATTAGTAATAGATAATTTGATTCTTAAAAGTTTTTTGTGACACAAAACTTTTGATAATCAAATTTTTAAAGGTGCAAGGACTTCATCTTCGTTTGGAAAAGGAGCTGGCCCAGTTCATTTCTCTAGTTTTTATTGTTCAGGAAATGAGAATAATCTATTGGATTGTAGTCATTATACATCACCCTGTTCTTACTCTTATCATGCTGGTGTTATTTGTCAAGGTATCAATTGTAATTTGATGATATTATTATGTATTGATCCATAGCTCCTTGTAACGAGGGAGATGTTCAATTGCAAGGTGATAGGAGATATAATTCATTTGGACGTGTTGAAGTATGTAATGGAGATACATGGGGAACAATTTGTGATGATTACTGGGATAATAGTGATGCCAGTGTAATATGTAAACAATTAGGATTCTCACCTTATGGTAAGCTGATGAGTACTAATTACTAACATAAAACTTCTGAATAATAACCTTTATAATAATTCTTGCTACAGCTAAAGTCACGGTTTCCCACAGGATTTTAGCATAGTGCTCATGCATATTCTTGTCAGTGGGCTGCTACAAAATTTAACAAAATACTTGCAGGGTATTTTTTTGAAAATTGCTAGAAGATAATTTTTCGCTTTATAATTAAAAAAAATTAATGCATTTGCATATTCACCTAGGAGAAAATTTTATAATTTTGTTTGTTGCATATGTATGTTCTTATTTTGCATAGCAAGCTTGAACTAATTTTGATCAAAGTTAAATTTTTATAAATTTTCAAAGTAGTTAAAGCCAAGTGCATGTCTATTGTTGTTCTTTTTGTCAGCTGATGAAGCAGTGTTACAATGTGTATTTTACTTTGTACACAAATTAGTTTAAACCTGCAGGGCCTTAGCATGCTTTGTAGGAAAACCCTGCTTTTACTTATTCATTAGTTGGAAAATGATAATTTTATTTGATTAGCTTTAACTTTTGTAATGTGTTTTTGATTAAAATTTTAGGTGCTATAGCAAAAACTTCATTTTACTCTGAAAATCATCTTCCTCATATTATATTCAATATGAGCTGCAATGGAGATGAAGAATCTATTTTTAATTGTTCATACAGTGCTGAGGTTCCAACTGGCTCTAACTGTCACTCAACTGAAGATGCTTCAGTCATTTGTCAAGGTTAATCACTGATCATTTTTGTGATTGTCTCAATGACATTGTAAATTATGATAATTTATACTGTAAAATCATTGCAATAATTGTGCTGTATTGACTACAAAAAATAGTTGTATTATTTTAGATATTCAAGTTGCTCATTCTAATTGTGTTGATTATGATGTCATATTGGTTGGAGGTGAAACTGGTAATGAAGGAAAAGTGCTAATGTGTCTTAATGGAGCATGGGGAACACTGTGTGACAATGGGTTCAATGCCAATGATGCTGCATTTGGAGTAGTTTGTAATAATGCAGGATATTCTAAAAGTAAATAATTATGGTAGATTATTTATGCTTCTATTATACTTGTAGGAGGATCAAGATATTCTGCTAACTTTCCTAATTCATCTAATGAAATATTACTAGTTGCTGATATGTATTGCTCTTCAACTGATGAAAGGATTGAAGATTGCTCAGTTACTCACTACACACCACCCTCAACCTGTGATGTGCTTGATATTGTAGCTGTCAGGTGTCACAGTGAGTTAAAATTGTGTGATTGAAATATTTTGATTTATTAACTGAATTTTTTTCACTTTCATTACTACTGTGTATGTGCCTTTTGTCTCAATTTAATCCTGTAGTTCTCTAGTACAGTATTTTGTATTTTGGCCTATGCATACTAAGCAGCAATCCTTAATCACAATATTTTTCTAGCTTGTACGGATGGTGATATTAGGATCATTCCGTATGGAAGTATTACTAGCTCTGTTGGTCGTGTTGAAGTATGCTCTGATGATTCTTGGGGTACCATATGTAATGATTTTTTTGATCATGATGATGCACAAGTTATCTGTAGACAACTTGGATACAGTGCATTAGGTATGTGTGATGCAGTCATAGAAATAAAATTAAGAGTTGTAAATCTGTTCAATATTCATAAGTTATACCAATGTTGCATAGTGTATCCCACTACATTATTGCCTAAAGTGTAATAGACTGTGCTTACATACAAACTACAAATAGTTCAGTTACACTGTTACATCTAGTCATAGATACTACCAAGAGTACATGATCCAATGATTCGAATTAAGTGATTTCTGGGATAGAGATCAGTGAACAGTCATTACAAACAATCCACCATTCATTACATACCCATATTACCTGTAGGCTTATATTAATTTCTTATCAGAATGGAGGGAACCAAACCTACAGTATGAATGAGAGACTGAGAACTCTTCAAAATGGATAGCCAAAAATTTTCTATATAAACTACACAGCCAAGAATTTTAATTTGAACCATGACTGATATCAATCATGATCAGCCTGATACATTCCTGTATCATGGATTTTGGACAGCCTGCAATACAATCATGATAATCATCTATGATACAACCATGCTGGAATACAGCCCTGGTTCAGCCAGAGCAACAGACATGATTCAACATTGATGCCAGTCAGGGCTGTATCAAAATAGACATCAGGCTTGAATCATTGATTTTGGGTAGTGGCCTGTATCAGAGATGATAATTCTTGGCTGTGTACTGTCAGAATAGGAAATTTTGCTAATCTTGAATTTAATTTTAACTTAATTTAATTTAATTTTAATAACAATTTTACAAGATGAGCAGAATGATGAGTACAGAAGGAGAGAGAAAGGAATAGACAGGGAATAAAGACATCTTGATGGGATAACCACAAGAGCTGCAGATACCCAGAGATAAAAGATATTATGGTAGATTATAATATGTTAAGATGTGTGTGTGGAAGCATGAACAAAAAGGAAAATTAGAAAAACAACTTGATCAGTGAAAAATAATACATAAAAATAAAATAAAATAAAATACAATAAAAGTAATTGATAAATTGATGAATAATTGATTGGTGGATTAAGGTAAGTTAATACTTGAACAGAAGCTCCAAATGATGTGAGTCATGTAGTAATCTCAGGGGGAGAATGTCTGATTCCCAGCAATAACTGGGGACTTCTCCAATTTAGAGTTGTGAGCCCTACTTTTGATTGCAGGAAATTTTTGTTGCTGGAAAATTTTATTTTCTATTCAAGTGGCCTTACAAAATATTTTTGTTAATTTTATTTTTATTATGATTCATAGATATTCCCACTTAATCTTAATTTTATCTGTCTAAATTTTTTTTCAAAATTTGGCTAACAAAACAGACACAAATTAGCACTCAACAAAAATTTCCTGCTGTATTTGGCTGTTAATTATTAATTTTGACCAGAAAGAACAATTATACACATGATAAAATACAATTAAGATCTAATTTCTCTATTCAATTAAATTTTTAGCTTTTTGTAAGTGTCAATTATGCGTATGTATGGTCAGTTGGCTTTATCATTTATATATCATTGTTCTTTATCCTTATCTTCAATATTTATAGGATCCGTTTCAGTTGGACCGTTAAATTATAACTTTGATTATTACCACATTATTGATATCAATTGTACTGGTACTGAATCAAATATACAAGACTGTCCTAGTAATAATCTAACCACTTGCCCCACAAACCGTGATGCTGGAGTGTCCTGCAACAGTGAGTTACTGTATCTTGATGGGCTTGCAATGTACATAACTGTGAAATATAATTACTATCGCTATTAAATCACTGGTAATTTTTGCAATTTTTTAAATGATCAAATTTAACAAATGTTTGAAATAGAATGTGTGTGCATGTACTTCTGGTCAAGAATATAGCCTATTAGATTCAGAATCTAATTTTAAGTTATGGTCACAGCACATCTGTAATTTTATGTCAAGCATTAGTTTTTGTAATGCTAATTATTATCCTATAGTTATCACTAGCTAGTCTCCCTTGTTGGTATTTATGTTTATAGATATTTTTGTAGACATATCACTAACCAACTATACTAACTGCACTGATGGTGAATTAAGATTAGCTGGTGGTACTGAACTGAGTGGACGTGTAGAGATATGTTACAATAGAATATGGTATGGAATCTGTTCTGATAACTATAATAGATACAGCACACCAAGTACCATTTGCAAAGGATTGGGCCACTCAACACAAGGTACATCTTTTGCAAATTGAATTAATTATTAGGTAGCCACCTTAAGCAATTTTTTTAGAAACATTAAGCAGTTAATAAAATGAATTTACTCACTAGAAATTAGAAAGCTGTGTGAAATATTTGTTGCAGCTATTTTGTTCATGATAGTGTTTTCATTCATTTCAATTTATTCTTATTATAGGTGCAGTTGGAAGTATAGTTGAGACTTACCCGCCACTACCTCTCCTTCTTTTTGAGTTTAATTGTTATGGTAACAGGGAGACACTATGGGATTGCTATAAATCTACCATTCAGTGTTCTAATGGACCTTATAAATATGCTGCTGTTACTTGTCAAGGTAAACATTTCAGTAAAAGTAAAATACTAGCACTTACTTTACACTAGCTAAATGTGATGACTGGGAGGTACGTTTATATGGCTCATCTTATGAAAATATTGGAGCTGTTGAAGTTTGTATTGATGGAGAATGGAGTTCAGTCTGTTATGAAGATTTTGATCTCTCTGATGCAGCTGCAGTATGTACTCAATTAGGATACATACCTTATGGTTAGAGATACATGTGTAGTACATAATAATGTTAATGGTTATTATTATGTAGGGGCTATTGTTCTACCAAGATACTCTTATAGTAGATACACATACACTTATTATATTAGTGACTTAAATTGTACTGGTGATGAAAGGACTGTACAAAACTGTTCCTATACTGCACCTAAAAAGGGAAATTGTGTAAATGCTCCTCTCATATGTCAAAGTTAGTATGCAGTTCATCTGCTTATGTTTTTTAGGACCTAGTTATAATTGATTATTCTTATAGGAAATAATGAGAGTGTTGATGCTACATGCACTGATGGAAGTGTTCGCTTAGTTGGGGGAATCAATGAGCTTGAAGGAAATGTTGAAATATGTCATAATAAATTTTGGGGATCAGTATGTCATAGTGGTTGGAATACTATTGATGCTAATATTGCTTGTAAGCAGCTAGGATATCAACCGTTAGGTAAGAAAATGAGTACTAACATCACAGCATATCATCTTACTTTTTAATTGTACATTTACTCTGAGTGTGGTTGATATACATGTACATGCATATCAAAATAGTATCTTGTACAAAATAATTATTATTATTTTTACTATATATTTGAGATTTCACAGGCATTTTTCTGTTCATTGGCCTTGTTATTTAAATTTGTAATAGCATGTACCAACTAATAATGTGCTATACATGTAAGGTTTGACCATGCATGCTCAAACTTTTTTATAATGAATAGGAAATTAATTTATTTTAGTGAAAATTATGAAGTAATAAAATATAGAGACATCTAATATTCATTTCATTACTTTTTCAACACAGGAGCCAGAGTATTTTCTAAAAGTTATTTTGGGCATAGATCTTCAGGGACTCACATTATGAGCAGTGTCTCTTGCTCTAATAGTGCAGCTTCACTACTTGATTGTAGCTATAATTCATTATCAGCATTTACTTTATGCGTAGATTTAAACAGAGCTGGCGTGATTTGTTTAGGTAAATATTTCATTTTAGTCACAGTTAGATATATGTACATGTATAACACATAGATGCTTGTGATGATGGAAACTTGAGATTGAGTGGCTCTAATGCTGAATATGCTGGCCGCGTTGAAATATGCATAGAATCAATTTGGACATCACTTTGTGATCAAAACTGGGATTTAAGGGATGCACAAGTAGCTTGTAGGGAGTTAGGATACTCTCCTTATGGTGCAATGCCAACATATGGTTGCTATACTGAGGGACAACTATCATTTGGTATTACTAGTATCAACTGCACTGGCTCTGAGAATGCTTTGTTGAACTGCTCTCACAGTAACCCAGTATTATATAACTGTCGATCTCATAGTGATGCTGGCTTATATGTCAAAGTAAAATATTGAAATAGTTCTGCACTAATTTTTCATTGCACTGCTGTATAAATTACCAAGTTGTTTTATCCTAGATAATATTAAAAGATCAAACTGCTCAAATGGTTCAGTACGGCTAGTTGATGGTAGTGGACCTCATGA
>NW_003546651.1:40246-56667 GCF_000090795.2 Amphimedon queenslandica | reverse complement strand
GAGAATATTAATATACTATCTGATGTCTCTGTTACTCTTTCTGATGATTACTATGGGAGCACTGTTGGTTTATTGGGTCAATACAATGGTAAACCAGAGGATGATCTACTGTCAAGAAATGAAAACACAACTTTACCCTCTAATGCAAGCACTGAAGAGATTCATTACGAATTTGGATTGACATGTAAGTAAAGACTGCCAAAGTATTATGAGTTTAACAATAATACTAATTTTACTCAGGGATTCTTGAAAACCCTCTTGAAAGCCTCTTCACTTATGATGACACTGGTAGTTGGAATACATTTTATAAGCCTGACTACAAACCAATATTCCAGCCTCAATTTAATGACTCAGCACTTGAAGAAAAAGCACAGGAGGTAAAAACAAGTCTATAGATGTAAAATAAACAGATGCTAATACTTTTGTTAGATATGTGGTGATGACAAGCTTTGTTTATTTGATATTGCTGCTACTGGTGATGTGAATATTGGGCAATCAACAAGAGAAACTGGTCAGGAGTTAACAACTATTACCGAACTCCTAAAACCTACATGTTTTTGTTCGGAAGGATATGAAGGAGTTATGTGTAACGATACTAGTAAGAGCATTAAAAATTAGAATAATGCTGAGGTTTAATCTATTATTATAGTTCTACAAGATTGTGAAGAGGATTTCTGTCTTAATGGTGCTACCTGTCAAATAGTAGCTGGAGCTTATTTGTGCATATGTTCTGATGGTTTCACTGGACCCAACTGTGGTATGTATCAGCCATGCATTATTTAAAATATCATGATATGCATTTATGCGTTTGTAATGTTCTTAGATATCTAAGTATGATGTATGAAGTTACCGTGCCTCTTTTGTAGGTACAAAAATTGTGGTTAGCAGTCCTATTCCAACCACTTCAACAACTCCACCAGGGAGTAATAAAGCATCATCAGTTAATACCTGGATGATTATCAGTATAGCACTAGTTGTTGTCCTTCTCATTGTAATTGTGGCTGTTATATCTGCATCAGTATGTCTGTGCTTCGTTAAAAGATGTAAAGTTAAGAGTTACACCAGAAATGAACATGATGCTCAAATAATTGAGAAGTTTGAAATGAAATTAAAGAACTAAATATTTACAAACGCATCCTTATTTTGTTACTGTACTTGCTATTAGTGTTGTTTTTTGGCTCGAGGCCAGTCTCTGGCCTATGTTGTTTTAGTATAGTAAATTAATTTTAGTCATACACACTCAGGATTAACAACTTGAGGTTAATATAAGTTTGCTGTGATATGACAAGGAGATTAATAAAGTATTTTCAAACTGAGTATGATGCCTGTTTGCTTGTCAGCATCCTTTATCATCCAACATTTGACCTTTATAATTATAACACCCAGTAAGTGGGGCAATTTCATTGAGCGTGGTCTCCATATAGTTGTGGTTGTTGCATAGGTTTTGTGATTAGCATGTACAATCTCTGCCTTTATGATGTTAACAGTGTTGTTGTACTAAATGTTTAAAATTTGATTGAATAATTCTTGCAAGCCTTGTGGGTGTAGCTCAGATGTCTACATCACAGTTATAATACATAAAGCTAGATTTTTCATCTCATTTTATATTATTATGATTGGTTGTATAACGAGAGCACTAAAGTGCGTACCCTCGCCACAATATGTATGCAACAGTTTTAACAAATTAAGAGAAAATAGTGAAAGTTTTGAGACTGAGAATAAGCTACAGCATGTACTAGATTTAGTAAAACTTAGTGAATGTTTTGAGACAGAGATTGATTTGTATTTTTAGACAGGGAAGAAGCTCCAGCATGTATGCTGCACTGCTGCATGCTAGCTAGCTGCAGCAATGTAAAGGTGTGGCTGCAATGAAGGTGTGGCTTAAAAGCTTTAGTTTTTCTCGACTTTTAAACAGTTTAGCTTACATTTGTTAGGCTCTATTTGTTGCATACAAACTGCTATCTAGTCTCTGGTGTTTACAGACTCTGGCCGCTACTTCGGGAGAAGAGAGCCTCGTCTAAACTCACAAGGTATGAAAGTTTGGGCTATCATATCTTTAAAACGAAGACGATTGGAGCAATTTCTTACATATTATTTAAAGATGAGGCATTGTTCTATTGCTTCATTTGTCTTGCTGCTTTTTAGCTTTCACCACGAAAAAGATATATTTGTACCGACTACACTGATTTGGCGATATTGTGAGCTTTCTCTGCCTCGGGAAGATGAGTCAAGCCATTTTCCAGACAGAGAATAACTTTTTCTATAGCTAGTTTTGATTAGAAGACTATCCAGGACTTCACAAGAAAGCAGTGTCAGCTCAAAAGTGGAGATCAAGCGAACACACACACACACACACACACACACTGACAGGACGATCGCAGTACCATAGATTGTATACTATGGCAGTACCCTCACCTATACGCCTACGGCGTGGGCGAGGGCAAAAATCATAATAATTTACTATTTGCAAATAGTGTTCTAGCCTTTAGAAAAGCAACTTTTAAGTCATGTTAGCATAGTTGTCGATTTAAAAAAATATAGCTATGTTATAAAATATTTGTAAACAATCATTTTAGGCCAAACTGAAATCTAACACAACATGTCACTGTTAGCACCCTCTGATCCTAGGCTTCTCCACTATTTCAAGGAAAGTTGTTGTGTAAAAATCTCAAATATTTAATGCTACAATTGTAGTACTTTTATATGTCACTATGAGCATGCACCTTCTTTAGTATATTATGTGTCACAGTGCTTAGGTGCCTCTCTTTGTATGTCACTATGTATATGTACCCTAACTCTTACAGTATATGTAACAACATTTGGTTGTCTCTAACTGTTTTTGAATGTACTTTCTCCAAAAAATTAGTGAGTATTAATTGAAAAATTTTCAACTTCTAATTTATAGCAAAAAAACATGTTGCTATACCCAACTGAGTTTGAGCAGAAGTGGAAGCAGCTGCATACAATTTATGAAAAAGTAGCCCTGCATAAATGTAGCCACAATGATCAATTTTGATTATCGAGACAAAGAATTATTAGGATTATCACAATGTATATACACGATTATTGCCCATCTCTAAATACTGTTTGTGTTTGCACACAGTGTTGTGTAAATCATAATCAAACACAATTTTTATGGGTAATGTGTAATCAAGAGTAAATAATATTAGGGTGTACTCTTGGTGTAATGAATGATGAAAATGTTATTTTAAAATAAAAATCATATTGCCGATAATTAATTTTATCTGATTTGAAAAGTAATAGAGTTTTGTAGTCAGGTGTGGTGTACTCATGCAGGTGCTATCAGTGAATTTTATAGTTGTTCCAAAATTTGACAAAATACTATACACTACATACAGAGAGTATTTTTCCAAAATTGCTTGGAGATAGTTTTCAATTTTTATAATTTTTCTAATACATATATTCTTTTTTAATACAAGTAATGCACTGTATAAAAATTTTGAGCTAGTTTCAATAAAAATTGGGTTCTTACAAATAGTACAGGCCTGGGTATTTGACCAAATTTCACTAAAAATAATTAGGAGACATTTTTCTATTTTTATATTTTTTGAGCTGATTCTAAACAATTTAAAATTTGCTACTGCATTGTAGTGCTTGTCACCTTATAAAGCATTCTGTTTAGTTCACTTAGCATATACTGTGGAAAACAACTATGCCTAGCCTCATTGATTTTTTATAAAATCTTTTTTTCAAATAGTTCTTTAAAAAATAGGCTAATTAGAAAGTACAAAATATAGTAGCAATAAACATGACATTACTTTGTATAGACTATATGTACAAGTGTAGCAAGATACAATTTTCTGTGTCAAATTGTACCTACATTTAGTTCTATTATTGGCAATTGTCTTGAATCTTCCCTTTCTTTCATGGTATCTTTCATTACATTGATGATTTCTTTCAGTAAAATTGATACAAACATATCAATGTCAATTCTTATATATTCAAGTGAACAGTTCAGTAAAACAGCTTCAGAAAAAGTCCCTAAAGAAAATAAATATTCAGGTTTTGTTGTTTCATTTGAACTATCAATATTGCACACTATTTTCATTAGCTTGATGGCTGTGTCTGATTGTAGCATGTTACTGATAGGTAGGCATTGCACATAGAACACTAAAAATAGTTCTGACATTTTGTCTGTATCATTATTGTCCAGTGTGAAGTACATCTGAATCTCATTTAAATGACTCATTTTAGAAGTGACATCAAACAGAGCTTTTATCTGTTTGTTTGTAGTTGCATCAAGTTCAATTGGTAAACTGAGTTGTGCTATCCCATTATTCTGCCTGAGACCTGCTAATAGAGAGGATAAAAATATTTAGTTTATTGGAATAAAGGACTCTTTCTTATCCTTGCAGCTTGAAGTTGAATTTTTTTATTTTGTTTTAACATTTCTTGTAGACAAGCACCCATACTGCTGGTAAATACACTTTTGTCACCTATTTTTACACTTAGAAACTTCAGTGTATTATTGGTTTGAAGAATACTAAAGAGTTCAATAGCATGTTCAGCTGTGTCTATCGGTACTGTTAGTTGTCATATCTTGGGATGAGAGTCAAATATTAGTTGTGGTGAATAACATATTGGTAGTATCAAACAACGCAGTCCCTTTATGTGTGGAAGGAGTGGTGACACAGTTGCATCTATTTCTAGTGCTTTCAATTGCATGTCAATGTCTTGTACCTCCAGTGGTGGTAATTTATAACCAAGCATGTGCAATGAAAGTGATTGTAATGTTTTATTGCTTTGCAGCAATTCTTCAAATGCGTCTGCAGACAAAAAATGAAGTGTATTACTAGTTTTAAAAATTATACCAATTGAATTGCTTGACTCATATGCTGTGAATGACTTGATAGTTTCGTTATAAGCTAGCCCTTTTATGATGCTAATGACAAGGCTCACTTGACAACAGTTTAAATTCATTTCTTTTAGTGTTTTGTGCTGCTTTATTTGTTCACTGCACATGTCAGTGTATTTTGCATCATCAGATTGAGAAAAACATTGTGTTTTGATATGTAGTATTTTTATTTGAGGTAGGCACAAAAATTGTAGCAGTGCATACGAAGGGGTATACTTACCCATATAAAAGTTGTAATAGCACTCTTGTATATTTTGTATTGGTAGTGGTTTTAGTAAAGTAAGTACTAATTGATCAGTGGGCTGATTTAAAAATACATCTAGCCTTTCACAATGAGGTGGTGTTGGTTGAGAATTGTTGGTTAGCTCATCAGTGAAAATTGATATTATGATGCACCCAAGGGAATACTTTTCGAGATGTAAACAGTTCCATTTTATTTGAGAATTGTTTATAAGGTAGCTGAAGCACAACCAGTCAAAACGGGATATGTTATTCAAGCGCTTTAAACATATTGAGTGGTTGGTAAATGATTGTGAAAAGATGCGGCATAATTTTTGATTCTGTGACTCGTATAAGAGTTGAAGAAGTAGAATAATTTCATCATTTTTCTCACAAAGAAAAGTCTTGCATTCTGAATCAGGAGAACTGCTATTGTAAAAACTAAAGCTTTTACATGCTTCAAATCTAAACAGTGCATTTCTTCTGCACTGTAAATCATATTTTACATTTCTAAAATATTTTTGATAGCTTTCATGCTCAAGATGACTGAGACCTGCCACAAATCTCAAACACATTTGAAAGTGATCATCATTAAAATGATTTTTAAATACCTTTTCTGTGTCAGTCTCAAATTGAACAATCCACCATGCAGCTAGAAATTCTTGAATGGTTAAATGAATGAACTGATGTATTTCTTCATCGTATTCTCTAAATGTTGTTATCAATCCAAGGTATTCTTCTTTTACTGCCTCATTTGCTAACTGCCGTAGGTAACTTGAAGCGAATGTCATTTTTGTTTCAGCCAGGCCAGTATAGGCTAAATGACATAGCTCTTTAAAAGGAATGAGTAACTGTGTTGGCAATGAAGAAAGATTATCTAGCGAATAAGGATCGATCTCATCCATCGACTTTTTTTCTACATGCTTTCTGATAGTTTGTAAGATAAAATTATTGTACAATTCTGTGAGTGATGTTGGCAAATGCCCTTCATTTTTACAATAAACTAAAATGACCATAGAACAAACTAGTGGCACATAACACAGTGATTGGACATCTTTTCTTATTTTAAGGTCATTGATGAGCTTTACAGCTAGTTGTGAATTTTCATTTGGATCGTCTGTGTGCACTAGTTCAAAATTGCAAGGATACACATTAACAACATCATATCCTTCTTCATAATCTGTTAGATCAATGATAATTTTTTTAAGAATTTTTTTTGCTTTTTCACTATCTTTTTGAAGTGTTTGTATTATTACTCTAGATATTTCTTCCTCAGAGAACCCAATTACCTGGAAATGCTTGTTAAAAGAAGTGATTCTTGACAGTTTTGATGAGGCATGGCTACGAGATGTAACAACTACTGAACTTTTGCATAAACGCTTTCTTTTAATGATGCTAGTTACTAATGATGACTTTTGTAGCTCTAAATTTAATTCATCCCATCTATCCAATATTATTAGTAATCCTTTTCCATTTTCTTCCTCAAACCACTTACTTACCATGACAACTTCATGACATTCATTTTCAAAAAGGCCTGCAAATGTTTGAGCTGTAGCTATTTTTTCATTTCTCAACGGGCAATAAAGTATCAGATCATAATGTTGAATGAGTTCTCCATCAGACCACATTTTCAAAAGCTTATGACAGAGTGTTGTCTTTCCGATACCAGGAGGACCATCTATTAGTACTCGGACAGGCGAAGAACTGTTTGGACAAAGGATATCATTTTCAACAGTTACCTCTATGTATCCTGAAAACGTAGGAATCATATCTATTTGTCCTCTTAGCATGTGCCATGCTGACATTTTATTTCCTGATTTTATGCTTGAAGATTCCTTCTCTACTATAACTAATCTACCAAAATAGTCTTGTTCAATCTTCGGTGGCCAGTCAGAAACAACAACAGGCTGAACTTTGTATTCCTGTTTCATAATCTCAGCGTATTTGTGAACTTCATTTGGTAGTAGATCTGTGGCAATTTGCTGGCCTTGACCTATATATGGGTTTATAATTACAATGAATTATAATGCACTACTTGGTACCTAATTGTTGTAGCATACAGGAAGCAATTCGAGCTGATGAGCAAAATTTATCACTGGTCAATTTAAATGCATGGCAGACATTAACCAAATAGTACTTCTCATCTTCTGGGTTAGGAAATGAGTTTAACTGTGCCTGTAATTTAGACACTAAGTAGCCAGCTTTTTGTAAATGAGATACTCCAGTAGTAGTTAGTATGTAATTAAGAGTTTCAAATGATATCAATTCTTTAGCGTACAATGTGTAGGCTATGATGCAAAGGTTGGCAGTGATGGCCTCAGTGAGGTCAACATAGTTTTTTCTTAATATATTATTTGGACCTGCAATAGATATGTATATAATGTATTTGGCATAAACATTATATATATAATACTTACTGTCTGTTACTGGACCAGGGTTCAGTTCAATATCTCCTGATAATATCATAATAATAATGAGGAAAGAACACAATAAGTTACATCCTACAAAGCTGCCAAAAATATTCCTAGTACATCTGTTGCTGGATCTTGTTTTGCTGCCCTCTCTAGAGTTTCCCTTATTTCCACTACAACAGCTAGGAACAGTTGTAACTTGACAAAGATTCCACATTCCAATGCTGGCTCTCCACTGTAAGAGGTTTATCATTTTCCTGCAATAGACTCTCAGTGTCAATCGAAGACTTAAAAACTAGCTGAAAGACACTTTATCTCAGTGCTGTTTCGCCTTTTCCAAAGGTCACTGGAGCCTAAGCTGTTATGAATAATGGCAAAATGAGTGGTCAGTTTTCATAATCATATTCATGAATAATTGACCTTGAGCCACACCCTAAAAATGACTCGGCACTCTGTAGATGGTTTGTCAGGATTGTGCTAGACTATGCTGGTTCTATTTTCTTCTCTATCCAGCAAGAAATTAACTTTTGTGATTGGTGAGTTGTAAAATTTGTCATGAATTTATTCTGGATCCAGATATATGTCTCAAATTGTTAGTATACATGGGCTTACAATATTTTTTATAATATGCACCTGATATGTATATCTACTTACCTGCTACCCGGTATGTGGCTAGTATGTGGCGGGATAAAATTTTTATGCACATTAAATTATGGGTATAGATCTATAGCAGACTGCCAATACATAGTCTACATTATATTAACATCAAAATTTTGTTTGTTCTTAGAATATTTGATGTTATTCATAGCTTCACATGTAATCCATAATCACATGTAGTCCATATTCACATGTAGTCCATATTCACATGTAGAGTGTAGCCTATTTATATTTTTATCTTTTAGGTCAGTCCCCTTATCTTACTTCCTGTATTCATCACTTACCTGTGGTTTAACAGGGAATGGCAGGGCGCCAAGGTATGTATGAGCCTGCTCTTGTCTTTACCAGCTATTTTAATGGGGCAGGTTCTGATATTCATCATCCACAGTTCACTACACGTGGAGATGGAGGAAGAGTTCTACAGGGAAGTGTTCATCAGAGACGTTACCCTTCTGTAAGTTAAGATGATACACACTAGCAAAATTTATATTTCAGTCTTACTTTGAACATCTTTGGATAATCATACAGCATGTAGAGTAGAATCTGGTATAACATGTATGTGGGACACTGCCAATGCAATTTCAATAATAATAAACATTGTGTCTCATACATGTACTAGTGTCTAGATTTACTCCAGTCTTTTCTTGCCATGCACTTTAGCATACAAAATAACCAAACTAAAAGGCCTTTTGTCCTTACTGTTAACGTTGTTGCTATTATCACTTAGTCTCGTGTAGCCAGACCCATCCCCCTTTGTCATGAGACTAAATATCACTGTCACTGTCATCATCCCTTCACCATCTATAGAGAGATTGACTGTCTTCAGACCCTTCATTGTCAAATGAATTTGCTATTGACATGTGTATGTGCTAATGTTCTTCATGCAGAGAAACTATTGCCTTTCTACACTAGCCCTGAATTAATACCGTATAGCGGGAAATGTTCATGGCCCAAAATTTTTGTGGATTTTGTGTTTTTTCAAAATTCATGAAAATAAAATCCGCAAAAATTGATTTAATATGGTTCAAGATGGAACCCCACAAAAATTAAAGACACGAAATTAATTTTTTTCAGACAGATTCGCGGAAATTTTGGGCCACAAAATTGATTTTTTAGATGGATCCATGAAAATTTTGGGCCACGAAAATTTCCCACTATGTGGTATACATTTCTCAATCAATGAGCATTTTGTCAAACTACCTCCATACATGTAATGCACATTCAATACCATATATGTCACCAGTAGCAGCTGGAACAAAATGCTATTAAGATAGTGTGGATGACATGACAGCCATTGAAGCAGTACTGAACCAGTTAAGAGTAGCATTACTCTGTGATGTGGCACAGTGCCATGATTATTATACTGATGATGTGTTAACACACCAAAGTTAGAGTAATTACTATAGTGCACACTGTGAACAGCGGTTCTCCAAACGGCATTAGACTCTCTTTACCTTGTCATGGTTCTTGCCAATTTGCATGCATTGTAAATATACATGTACCGTATTTCCTCGAAAAGCTGTCCTTTGAATAGTAGCTGCATCCATATAGTAGCCCCTCTGTGCTTGTAGCTATTGTAATAGTAGCCGCCCTCTAATAGAAGCTGCAGTTAATTAAAATTTAATTAATTAATGTGTCACGTGTGCTCGTTCTCCAGCAAGACCTATAGTTTCTCTCCTATTATTGGGCTCTATATTGCCTTGTAGACCTGGTGGCCTCTGATAACACTCGATTTCCATGTCTCCCAACGTTTAGCTCAAGTTTGCTTGATTTCTACACAATGGTGTCAATGGGTGCGGTCACATGCAGGCATGACCGGCCACGTGTTTTCTAGGAGGGATATAGTAGCCGCCCTCGAACAGTGACCACCCTTGAATAGTAGCCCCTGTTGACTTGAGCTGAAATTTATAGTAGTCGCGACTAGTAATCGAGGAAATATGGCATGTAAATACTAAATAGTAGTGTCTTCAGACCCTTAATATCCCCCCTAGATAGTGGAAGGGTGTGACAGAGACTACATTGTTGCATGAGTACATGTATGTGCAGCTTAAATTGTGTTCATGTTACTTATACTGTTACATTTGTTTTATGTTTTGTATTCTGTTTTATAGCTATACAGTGTATAGCAACCACAAAGGGAATTCTTCATGGAGATATACATAGCTCAATAGTTGTTTCCTCAAATAAAGCCATAACAGCGTTGATAAAATATGTGCTGTTACATCATGACTCTGTATATCATCACAGCATGACTAATAAACTCTTATCCCAATATAATAATTTATTTATGAGTTTTAGAGCACATTTCTCTATTTCTAGAAAGTACCTGATGCCGCGCACATGAAACTACCTGTCACACTAGATAACTATAAAGCAAAGTTCACTGCCTTACTCTATTATGAAGAACTGGAACACATTGAACTGTTGAAGAAGAAGTGAGTTTTAATGGCATACATAATTTATAGCATGATAGCTAAATCATTGGGTGAACCAGCAAAGCCCTTACTGGTGCAGTCATTCTATTTTTAGTATGCAGGACAAGGGTTCATAGAGAGGGGGGCACTGGGATTTCCCCCCCACATTAGGTTCCCCCCATTCATGCTCATTGTCACACCATTGATACAAATATACATGTACATTCTATATTTACCGTATAGCGAGTAAATTTGGAGTAGCTAAATTTTGGTGATTGGCAGATTTTCATTTGGTGGATTTAATTTGGTGCCATTGAGCATGTGTACATGTATAATGGCTCAAAATGGCGGGTTTTTATTTTGGTGAATGGCTATCAAAATGCCAAATTCACCAAATTTAATCCCCTCCAAAATTTACCGCTATACGGTATGCAGAAGCCAGCACAGTTCAGAGTTCTCCCTCTGTATGAAAGCTTGCAGGGTGTAGTGAGGGGCAGAGCCCTTAATGTTTATAGTCTTGTACTAACTTAAATTTTGCTTTAGGTGTGATGGTTGTTACACCCTGAAAAAATGTCAGCCACCTTCCTTAAGATATGATGAAGAAGACTACCCTGATAATTTCTATTGTCTAGAAGGAATGTCATCAGCACAGATCATGTATGCTACTCAAGCCAGTGATCGACACGTTACTTTTAGCATTGGTCAGCGTAGCTATATAGCAAGCATTCTCAGTTGTAATTATTCAGATATTGACAATAAGCTTTACATTTGTTTCAACCAGCGTGGTGAATCAATTAATAGCATTAGGGTTCAGTTTCCTTTAAAAGTCAATGTAACATTTGATGTAAATCACAGTTATTTTGTTGGCCTCAATGAAGGAGTTACGAGGATAAGCATGAATGTGTTACGTCGTCTTATACCTATACCAGAAGATTTTAAAAGCCCTCCTAAAAATATTAGCATTAACATTAGAAGGCACCCACATGGAGGGATTGATCTTGATCCTGAGCAGTATCCAGCATTAGAAGCAATACTCAGTAACCAATGTTCAGCTCCTGTACTTGTACCTGGTGCTTTTGGCTGTGGTAAGACTCGTCTTCTTGCTGTGGCTACAGAATGTTTCTTCAGAGAGCATCGTGAGACTGGTCACCCTTCACCTTGTCGTATTTTAATCTGTTGCCATCATCAACATTCTGCTGATGTTTTTATGGATAGTTATTTTAACAAAATGCTGACATACAAGAAGCACCCATGGCCAGTAAAAGTTGTACGTGTTACAAGCTCACGGCATCGAGTTGATTATCCTGGTTATGTGCAAGCCGCCCGTTTCAATAATTCACCATACAAAGATGAAACTTCTTTTTTATTGGTCACAACATTTGGAGGAGCCCTGACAATATCTAGACGGGTTGAGCCTGATTTCTTTACTCATATTCTAATTGATGAGGGAGCTCAGACTCGTGAACCTGAAGCTCTTAGTCCATTTTTAATGGCAAATGAGAATACTCGTATTGTTATTGCTGGAGATCATCAGCAGGTATACATATATAGTGTATGCAAGCGACATGTATTATACTTGTGGTTAACATGTACAGATCTACATAATATTGCTTATTTTTTCTTTTTATAGGTTGGTCCTCAGCTTCTTGTTCTTGGTAAAGCTCCTCAGCAGTTTGGTTTATGTGTGTCACTGTTGCAACGATTACTAGAGAAGTATAAATCTATTGGAGACATTACCAAGAGGAACACTCCATCATGGAATATTAATTATCGCTCACAAGCTGGCATTTTAGAGTTACCTTCTAAGTTGTTTTACAATTCAGAGCTGAAAGATTGTGGTAGAGTACCATACCACCTCAAGGCTCCTTATCCTTATGTTTTTATATGTTCCAGTTTTACTAATGATATTCCAGTTGATGCTCAGTGTTCTGTAGAGGCTGATAGACTCCTTCAAGCAGTGCAGCTACACAGTGACAAGTTCAAAAGCTGGGAACTGAATGATACTTGCATTATGACTCCAAGTTTAAAACAGGTATTACATTCATATATTGTAATGTTGCAATATGTTATTATGATATTGTAATTGTACATTGTTGAACTTTCCATTATGCCACATGAGTAGTGTGTACCTTATTTTTGAGGATAACAAATTTTACAGATGACCTGCATTCAGAAGTTCAAAAGCTATAATTTTTTAAAAATTTTGCTTATTCAACTTTTTGTACAGTATTGAATATAATTATTTTGATGGAATGTACATTGACATGGACTGTAATTGTATTTTTGTGGAACTTCAAAATCTTTGACTTAAAATCTTACCATGCAGTACTTATTGACAAAAATTCTATGATAGGCAAACCTTATTAGAGAACAGATAAGAACTAAATTTAAGAATTTGAAAGGTGTTAATGTTATCACAAGTTATCAAATGCAAGGTAAAAATTTTGTAATTTTAAAATAATGTGAATTTTGTTTTTCAAAAAATTACATTCAAAATTTTTGTGGTTCGCTATTTTATTTTTACAAAAAATTAAATAGTCCTTGAAATTTACCCACTATACTTTAATCTTTTAATAGGGCAGGAATATCGTATGCTTTTTATGAGCACTGTCGAGAGTTTGGAATTTAATGGTAGACCATTTGATCCTTTGAAGAGCTTCTGTAGTCCAGCACTATTTAATACAGCAATCACACGCTCTAAAAGTCTTGTAGTAGCTGTAGGTAATCCTCTTGTACTGCTGTTGTCTGAAGCTACTATGGATAATCCTAAATGGTGCTGGAGAGAATTCATTTCAAGATGCCTTCGAAATGAAACATTCAAAAGCACTCCTTCTGACTGTGCTCATTTTAAACAAGTAGAAGCACAGTTTTTTCGCATGCTGAAGTGTGAAAACCCAACTGGTAAGAATTTTACTATTTTATTTTCAATTTATTTTGCTTTAGATTTAATTAAATTGTTTCAAAATAAAGGCTACTCTGAAACTCATTCTACAAAAGCTACTACACATGTGCTTCCTATCCCATTATCTACTCCTCTTTTACCTCAACGATCCATTCAACCATCACGATCACCATCTATGAAAGACCAAAGTCAAGTGTCTGCTTCTTTAATAAATAAAATTTCTCCAGCAAGGATGCAACAACCATCTAAAGCTGCACAAGCACCTATAATTCAATCTCTTGCACCAGGAAAGAAAAATCAGTCTCCAGTAGCTAAAAAACAGCCATCTTCACATGGAAATAGACCAGCCAATAATTCTTTGTCGCACAGTATTCAAGCAAAGAATTTATCACCTCAGAAACATTCTGGGCGACCACTGAACAATTTACAATCTAAGCAAAGTCCCCTGGGAAGTCAGCACTTACCTATTAAAAGCACCCCACCTCAAAAACAGAATGAATCTCCATGGAGACAACTTCCACCTGTTAATGCATTGTCATTAAAAAGTACACAACAATTCTCTCCAGACACTGCAGGAAACACGCCTGAGTATTCTGAGCCATGTATGGGTTCTGCTCTTTCCGATGATAGCCAGAGAACAGCCATGAATATCAAGGCTCCATATTTTCAGAATAATACAAAAGGTAACACTTGTAGAACATGATCTGTTATTCCTATTATGGGACATTGCTTCTGATTTCAGTGATATTATTATTGAATTTTAAATATCTATTATAGTTGTTAGTATAGCATATTAATTTCTTTTTTGCTGCAGATTTAATATTGAAAAAGTTTTTTGTGGAACATAATCACAGACCATTTGATAGAAAGCTTTTGACTTCTAGACTGACAAGACAAAACTATAAAGAAAAGTTTTATCAGCTTCTTTGCCGCGAAGAAGAAGAACATGATAGGCTTTTGAAAGAAAGGTGTGTTTTACATATTGAATACTATTTTTTATTTTTTATTTGTACAGATGTGACGGATTTTATACTCTCTCTATTGTGAATGGCCATAGATTCCTTGAAGAGATCCAGTCTAATTATATGGTTTTTGGTCAAATAGTTAGTAAAACATTAGATGCTGATGCAATAGCTTATGCTCATCAAGCAAGTGAAGGCAAAGTTATATTAGATGTTTCTTCTGAAATCATACAGGCAGATATTGTACGTTCAAAAGATAAAGATGACAGGTGTTTGTTCTTAGGTTTTTCTAACTGCCTTGATATTAAGCAGCCAATTCAAGTCTATGTGACTTTTGTTTTGAAGTATTCTTATTTTGACCGTCTTCATAAAGCTATTGACAGGCTCTCATCATCTATGATAAATCGTTTAGTACCAGTTGATTGTAGCAATTTCACAATATCTACTTTAAAGCCTACTCTTTCCAATAGTTATCCAGATATAATTAGTTTAGATTATTCTCAATGCAAAGCCCTAGAAACTATAATAAAGTGTGAGTCAAGTAAAGCACCAGCTCTAGTGATTGGGTCATTTGGTACGGGAAAAACACGTCTACTAGCTCGAGCTGCTTATGAAATATTAGAGAAATCAGAAAGAAATAGGGTTTTAATTTGTGCTCATCATCAGCATTCTGCCGACAGTTTTATAATTGATTATTTTTCCAAGATACGTAATTGTAAGTGGTCTTCAGATGTTGTTCGTTTGATTCCCAGTAGTTCATATAACTTCAAGCTGACCCTTGAACAATATTATCACACTTGGCATAGACTTTCAAGGGAAAAGGAGAGAGATGTTCGCTTAGTCGTTACAACATTTTCAACTTCTCTTCATCTTTATTTATATGCCCGTGTTAAAAAGGGTTTTTTTACTCACATTCTGTTAGATGAAGGTGCTCAAACTCGAGAACCAGAATCTATTGCTCCTCTTTGCTTAGCTGATGATAATACACAAATTGTAATTGCAGGAGACCACAAACAAGTGAGCGAATGCAATCTGCATTGACTTAAATCATTAAATTACTTCTATTTTATAGGTTGGTCCCTCCCTCTTAGTTTTAGGAGAAACAGCAATTCAATATGGTCTCAGTCAGTCGTTATTGGAAAGATTGCACCATGCTTATAATAGTAAAGCTTTAGGTCGCCAAATAAATGTTTTTTCTCACTGTTCTACTCTTCTAACCAACTTCAGATGCCATCATGCTATACTGTCACTGCCTTCATTTTTGTTTTATGATTCTGCATTAATGCTAGGAGCTGAAGCAGTTACTCATCTTCATCCACTTTCCAACTATCCTCTTCATTTTATATGTTCAGGACTTAGTAATGAGAAAGAAGTACATGATAATACTAATGACTTTGAGGTGGATTTATTGCTGTCTAAAGTAAAGAAGTATGTTGATAGTTGGCCAAAAGAATGGGGCTCAAGGAATCTATCTAAAGTGTGTGTGATGACAACTACTGCTCATCAGGTAAAGATTAGAATTTTTTTAATTTTCAATTTCTAATTTTAATTATAGAAATTTAGAGTCATGAATGCAATTCGAAAAAAAACTTCACCATTTAAGTGTCTGAATCAAATTGAAATAAAAACAGTCTTTGATATTCAAGGTACAATTTTGCAGTACTTAATTTAATTACTTTTCATTAATTGGTATAGGTTGTGAGTATGAGGCAATTTTTCTTAGTACAGCAGAGCCTACTACAAGAGAAGGCAAATCTAAAAATCCAACCAAGACACCTTGCAGTCAATATGTATTCAATACTGCATTAACACGTGCTAAATCGCTTGTAGTGTGTGCTGGTAATCCGTTTCTATTGATGACAATAGAAGAAAGCATGGGTAATGAATGCTCTTGTTGGAAAGAGTANCATTAGAAGGTGTATACTTTCTAAAACTTTTGTGCCCCTAACACTTCAATGTACAAATAGCGATCAAATTAAA
>NW_003546651.1:17517-39263 GCF_000090795.2 Amphimedon queenslandica | reverse complement strand
ATAGAAAAGCATTAGGAGCTGTCATTGAAGCTGTTCCACGCACATCAAGCCTTTTCTTTACTAATCACTTGCTTAGCCTTGTATACGACATCCATGAAGATGAAGAAGTTTGTGCACCACTTCAACCACCAAATGAAACTAACCAGCTTCATCATTATAATCGAGCATTTACCATTGATCCTCCTTTATCTAAAGATTTAGATGACGCAGTCAGTTTGACACCTCTTCCTGAAGATGATAGTTATGAGCTGGCAGTTCTTATCGCTAATGTTGCCAAAAATATAGATGAAAATCATCCTTTAGACAAGAAAGCTAAACAGAGGGGGACATCTGTATATGGTGCTAAACAGAGAGGTGCATCAAATGACATTCAACGAGTGCATCACATGTTTCCATCCAGTATCACATCTCAAATGAGCCTTGACCGTTTGAAAAAGCGACATGTTTTATGCTTACCTGCTACAGTAGTCATAAAAGAAGGAGTGGTAACTAGTGTAGTGTCTGGCAATCCAAAGGAAGCAATGGTCACTTCTCAAGTACGATTCACTTATGAAACTGCTAAAAAGGTAATGCATGATGAACAGCTAGTTGATGATGATGAGACAAGAATGCAAGTTGAAGCATTCGATGATGCCAGTGGACCAAAGTCACGAATGATTGATACTCTTAATCTACTGTATAAGATAGCTATGTACCTACGCATTAAGAGGTTAGGTGATGCTGGTTACTGTTATGGCCAATCTGAGGAAGGTGAAGAGAGTAACTGCTGGCAGACTCATCTTCTTATACAAGAATTAATGATATTCTGTAATGCATCAATAGCTGAATATCTTCATGAGAGACTTTCGCAACAAACTGCACTCTTACGAGCTCAAATGCCACCTTTAGAAGAAGAAAATCATAATTTTATTAATCAAAATCAAAACTGCCTGTCTCATTCCCTGTCTCTTAAGTGTTATTTAAAAGATTCATCTGGTGAAGCAGGTTCTTTTATTATGTCAGGGACGACACTTGAGCTACTTAATAATGTATGTTCTAAAGAAGATCACGATCATATTCAATTAGCTTCAATTCTTAGCAATAATAAGCTTTATCCACAACTGGCAATGGCCGAGACTATGTCACAATTGATCAGCAGGAAAGCCAGTTATGTCATGATTGAAAACAGCAAAGAACATATTTGTGCTAATCATTCTCATAATAGCCTTGCACTACCAGCATATACACATTTTACATCGCCTATAAGGAGATACTTTGATTTGGTTGTGCAAAGATTAGTAACATCACTCATTGAAGGAAAGCCTATAGCTGAGAATTCTGAGCTTGCAAAGTTGTGCTCTAAACTTAATGTCAGGAACAAAATTGCTAAAGATTTTGAAAAGGCTGATAATAAAGCATGTATAGCCAGAAGCTGTGAAATCTCACTAGAGAGAGCAGAGGCTTTTGTGATCAAATCTTCTAATAAAAGCAATGACTCATTTGAATTATCTTTCACTTCAAGTCATTATGAGTGCATTCATGGTCGAGTCACATCATTTAGTGAATCAGATCTTAATTTACATCACAAAATTGAAGATGGAGCTACTAAATCTATTGTATGGAAAATTGTGTCAATATCATTACGTCAATCCTTTAACCTCTTCTCTCATCCTGATGTAATTGACATGCCTCCTGCTACTCTCAAAGCTCCTCGTTGCTCCATTGCTGCTAAAATGTATCATTACACACAAGGGCTTGAAGAAGGAGAACCACAGATTCATTATTCTAATGCTAAGTTTGCTGTTCGTGATAAAGATATTACTTTTAGTTCAGAACGCTGGCTTGTAACACACCGGTATCTGAAGTGTCAAAATGAAGACAATTTTAAAGAAGTAAAAAGTTTAATTCTTCAATTGCAACAAGAAGCCAATAAAGACAAACCCCAGTCAAGAAGAGATGAAGAGAGTGTTGCAATAACGTATGAAATTCAACGACCTTTTATAGCTAATGATACAGTCACAGTTTGGCTAGGAAAGTCTCTTAAAGAGTGTCTCCCTGTACCAGCTATTCAATTAATGGAGATAGCACCAACAGTTCGTGTGTGCCTTCAACATAACAAGAATCCTTCTCTCTGCTTCTCTGATGTACAGCTACAGAAAGCATCACGTGACACAGCGTATCATTCAATAGAACAGTATGTAGAGCTTTGGAGTAAAGTGTTAATTGCTGAGTCTGCTAATGAAAGTGTCAAAACAAAGAATCTCATATTCATCAGACATGCTCTTCTGAAGTGGAACAAATTTACTCGAGTTGATAACTGTGTTGATGATCCTTACTATTTACCAAATGACGTTTCCCTTGTCATACCTCCTAAGAATCAAGACTCATTGGATTTCATTAGTATCAAATCTGGTGACTTCCTTTGTGTTCGATATGAGATTAGTGATAGTCTCAATGCTGTCTATCACTTTGTTGTGACTATAGTGAAACGAAATGAAAATAAGAAAACAAATAAAAAGAATGATGAAGACGTTATAATAAAATTGAAACCTCAAGGTGATTATTCATGTAGAGTCACAGAGAATATGCATCAAGAATTGGAAAAAGGAAATCAAACTTGTGAGATACAGCTGATACCAATGCCAGATTCCTTTCAGTAAGCAAAATGAGATATTAATTGGTATTTAATAATTTCTTATGTCTCAATTTTATTGTTATAAGAGAGAGGAGAAAGTGGAAAATGCTTTGTTATTATCATTTACTATTTATTTTATGTATAAATAACACAAATATTATGAGAAGAGATGAGAGGGGGTGGAATTGTGATTAATCACAAACAAATTGAAAATTTTATTTTTGTTTTTTATTGTTATTATTCACTGACTTAAACTATCCTGACCTTTTTATTTCTATTTTCTGTGTTAGTTTTTCTTATATTCCTATGACATTTGTTTTATTTTGCATAGCCGAGTGTATGGAAGATTACATGAAGCATCAACTGAGTGGTCGAACCGAGCTACAATTATAGCAATTTCTGATACAAGATCAAAAGAATTTAATACAACTGCACGTGGGTTTTAAATTTTTGTAATTTTTGTTATTATAAATGTAATTTAGAGCATTTTGAAATTTCCTTAAAAGTATTCAAGGATGATCCACTCGCAAAGCAACTATGGAAAGGAGAGTCTGGTATTGAATTGAATGCTGCACAAAAAGATTCAATTAAAAGAGCACTAAGGAATAATTTTCAGCTGATTCAAGGACCACCAGGTAGTAAAAGCTATAATAATGTAGAATAAGTTGTGACTTGAGTTATTATGGGTGTCTGCCGCATAACAAAACTTGTACAATTTTCTGAAAATACCATGATATGGTTATACTATTCCAATTTTAAAAAGTATTTCTATCTTTTATAATTACAGTACATTTGTCATATTCTCTGTTACACAGCATAGAACTATATAGCCAGCTATATCCTGCATGCATGCAGTCTGATTCAATTTAGTAACTACATGTACATGCATGTCTAATGTAGTAATTTTGCCTTCATTTCACACAATGCAAACGAATTAAAAATAATGTGATTACTCATTTTTAAAATTGTAAATGACATGCATGAACTAACTTATTACTCGATACAGGTACAGGAAAGAGTGAGACTGGGGCACATTTGGCTTATATTTTCTCAATAACAAATAAAAAAATATCTGAAAAAGATCCAGTGTCTTGTAAGAAAAAGTCAGTACTGTATTGTGGTCCCTCTAACAAATCAGTAGATGTTGTTCATAGTAAGTAATAAGTAGTTGTATTTTTATGCATCTTAACTGTTAATAAATTATTTTGTAGAAAACTTGCATTTATTAAACAGAAGGTTGGGTAGCAAAAAATTAAAAATTCTTCGTATCTTTGGACGTACTCATGAGCGTAAGGATTACCCAGATCCTGTTTTTGATCTGACACAAGAAAGAACAGACAGAAATGATGATGATAATGATGGTCGTGTCTTAGAAGTGTTTCGTGATGAGTCTCTACACAAAAGAATAA
The DNA here is from genome assembly GCF_000090795.2 of Amphimedon queenslandica. Taxonomy (NCBI): domain Eukaryota; kingdom Metazoa; phylum Porifera; class Demospongiae; order Haplosclerida; family Niphatidae; genus Amphimedon; species Amphimedon queenslandica. The sequence goes on along the minus strand of NW_003546651.1, from coordinate 35,240 downwards.
GACACAATTGCCCTGAAATAGTAACTACTGAGAAGAGACTACAAGAACTATTGGATCGTGGTATCATCCCATCATTAGCTGAAAGAAAAAAGTTAGTCTTTAATTGATCACACACTATGTTTCATGTAATGAATGATTTTATTAGTATAAACTTGAATTCATTTTAGACTGCTGTGAATATTGTATGCATATATTTAAGAGAATGAAACTTTTAAAATGAACTGCCTAAAATACCATTATTTATATGTAATACAATAATGATCAGTGCATTGCATTTATCCTCTGTCTAGTTATAAGAAATTGATAACTTCTGAAGAGATGAAAGAAATTCAGAATAATTATGATGTTATTCTCTGCACCTGTAATGAAACATGCAGTCAACGATTGTTGAATTCCAAAGACATACTAGCCGAGTGTATAATAGATGAGTCTGGTATGGCCACTGAGCCTGAGACAATAGCTGCAAGCAGTTTATGTGAACATGTAGTGCTGATAGGAGATCACAAGCAGCTACAACCAGTCATAAAATATCCTCCAGCCAAAGAGTGTGGTCTGAGTACCTCATTGTTTGAGAGATATGCTAATCAGTTTGAGAAAACTAATGATTCACACTTGATAACATTGAAACTACAGTATAGAATGGTATGTGTTTGTAATTTTAACCAGGTATTATACTTATTTTGTGTAGCACTCATTCATATGCCGAGGACCATCTAGTATATTCTATGATAATAAATTAAAGGCTGACCAAAGTGTTCAAAGACGACATCCACTAACTCCTTCCCTACATTCTTTTTGGTCTAGAGGACAGCAATACCCTGTTCTGTTTCTAACAGTTTATGGAATAGAACAATTTAATGATTTTACTGATAGCAAATATTCTGGAAAAGTCGATCCTCATTCTAAAGACAATAAACGGGAAGCTGAAGCAGTGGTAAATAACTTATTTTTAAAGAGCAAAAAGCATGAGATACAAACATAATGTGTACCTTTAAGTGTGTTTGTGCAAACATGTATGTATATTGAAATGGGCTTCTGCAGTTTATACATGAAATTGTATCTGTTTATTTCTATTTGACTTGTGAATTCCAGTATTTTTTGAATCTTGTAAGCCAGAAATAGAACAGATTTCTATTTCTGGCAACATGTTGCTTACAAGATCAAAGTAATTACAAATGTTGCATAGGTTATGTCGGACTTTAGCTACACCCCAAGATTAAGTCACAATGCCTATATTTCTAATTAGCTTTGGTAGAAATTTTTGCAAATAAACATGCATACTGTATTACATAATTTTAGTGGGGCCATTTCTCTGTTTTAGTATCCAAACTTTAAATTTAATTTGATCATAATCATTATTCTTGTCATAAGCTATGCAGATATGACATAGCACGGTGAAATAGAATGCCCTCAGAGGCATACCCAGAAATGGGAAAAGGAGGGTGCTAGTGGCACGCAAAGTGCGCCATGATTTTGGCCACACCCCTTTTCCAGTGCTAAAATATCATTTTCCACCATTTTTGAAGATTGTTCATTAATTAAAAATGGGCAGGGTCATGGTAATTTCAGGGACGCTGGTGCTTCCTATTGCCCTTTAAAGCTCTGAAAAATGCTAAAATTCACCTTTCCATAAAGTAAAATCTTTTTTTGAGTTCCAAAAATTCAAGTACATGTTCTTGATGTAAATGATTTTGTAATTGCTAGACTTAGAAACCAACCCAAATTCAATTACATTTTCTAAAACATATTACCGTATAGTGGGAAACTTTGGAGGTACTGAAATTTGGCAAATTGCTAATTTTTTGATTGGCGGATTTTAATTTGGCAAATTTGTGGACTCATGCCATTGCCATTGAGCATGCATTTTATGGCTCAAAATAGCGAGTTTTTATTTTGGTGAATGGCTATCAAAATGCCAAATTTGCCAAATTTAATCCCCTCCAAAATTTTTCGCTATTATGGTAATTTACTCATGTTGTGCAAAAGTTTGAACTAAATTTGGCTTCAATTTTTCAAGTTATTGCCATTTAAAAAATGACCATTTTTGAAAAATACCTGTAGCCCATTGTTTTTTTCTCTGAAAAAGGCTCCATCCAAAATCACCCTCAGTTTTAATTACATTTTCTGATGCATATGGATGTATTAATACTGTGGAGTTGAATTTGACTTCCATTTTTTTATTAAAATGCTAGTTTTTGAAAAATACCCAAGACCATACATAATCAATAATTTTTTCAAAATATCAATTACTACCATATAGCCGGAAAATTTGGCGGAGAATTAAATTTGGTGGATTGGTGGTTCAAAATAAAACCACCAATATTATAACCGCCAATAATAATAATTGCAAATATTATGGGCAGGTTCATTATACTAAAAAATGGCAGTATTTCTCACTACATGTATTTCAGTCACAAAGTCAAGACTGTGGGCAAGGACTGCCAAGGAGCAGCTTTAAGAAGAGCTGAGTGTGCTTAATGAAAAGACAAGATAGTAAACCGCCAAATTAAGTGACTGCCAATATTATATTTAGGCAGTTTTGATGCAAAACCGCCAAAGTTTTAGACCGCCAAATTTTTCGGCTATACGGTAATTTATCATGTATTTATACTGTGTAGGAGGTTTGAGCTACATACGACTTAAATTTTTTGAGTTATAGCCATTTTTAAAATGGTCAATTTTAAAAATTGCATGTACTTAGCCCATTACCTTACCTAGATTACCATTATTACCTACATTACCATTAAGACCTATGTTACCATTATTGCCTACATTACCATTGTTACCAGAGCTATCATAATTACCTACATTACTACTATTGCCTACAAGCAAACCATTAAGTTATCTTCATTGTGTACTGGACACCCACTTCCTAGGACATTCTCAGTGATGTTTTGCTTCAATAATCTTTACATAACTAAGATTTGCATTGTGGGATAAAAGTACTATTATGTTTTTTTTAGTTAAAGTGTATTAAGAAGTTAGTGAAAGAACATGACGTCAAACATGAGAGCATAGCAGTCCTCACACCTTATAGTGCACAAAAGATTCTTGTTGCTGAAATGATAAAGAAAGACCCTGAGCTAAAAACAAAGAACAGTTTTAGAGTTGCTACTATAGTTGAAAGTCAAGGTATATAGAGAGCTTAATGTAACTTTTTATGTAGTTACTGATTATTGTGAATGATTATTGTGTAGGTGATGAGTACGATATTGTCATACTAACAACTGTCAGATCACAAAAACTCAGTGAAATCAGACATAAAAAGTACATTCAACCTGACAGAAGATGGTTAACAGAAAATCTTGGTTTTCTAACTGATGATCATCAGATCAATGTTGGTATCACTCGTGCTAGATATGGGCTTATAATCATTGGTAAGACAGTAAGAGCTATCATGCTTTTATGTGTATTTATTATAGGCAATGATAAATTACTGAGGTATGACATGACTTGGGATAAGCTGATTAAATTTTATGAAGATAAAGGATGTGTTCGTGATTATAAACAATTATAATAATAAGCTACATATAAATTTAGAGTAGGCCTATAGCATTTTGGTGGCTGGTATTCACCATACATTTTATGTACATTTTGTGCCAATTCTTGTCTGTGTTAGACTGTTTGTTAAATGAAAATTTTATGAGACTAGTCACTACACTGGATGTGAATTTTTTACTGTAAATCTATCATCCATTATTCATGTAAATTATAGCTAGCTAGATCTAGAATCTCGTATTGTTTTTTTAACTAGACTATTTAAACTGCAAGCACTCATTTATTTTTCCTGCAATAGTCTATGTAAATTGAATTTAATTTTTGCACCTTAATTGAGGTGCTAAAAAGTGATGAAAATATCCAAATGCACAGCCCACTTAATCTACCCACTGACCTGCTGAATGGCCGAATTCTCTGCCTAGTTTGTGACCCTTCTTTGGTAGTGTTGACTTTGTCCAATAAGGATTGAAGCTACCTTCAATGGCATATGATCAATTTGCTAATTGAAAAAGGAACAGATGATAAAGAAGAAGTGGATGAACAAATTGAGGCTCTTGAATACTCACCTAACATGAAGATCACTGAACCTGAATGTGTCACTTGGTTAGCTATAAGTATTTTGAAGGGGACTTTAGTTTTTTAAACAAAAAGGAAACAAAAATCACACAACGGTTAGACTCTAGCCTGAATTTTCAAAAAAAGATCGGGTAGATCTAGGATTCTCTAGATCTATATAGATATGTGCTGATTCATCTTTTTAATGTTTTGGGAACAAAGAGAAGTAGGATTCCAAACAAATGACTACCCATACCAATGAAAATACAAAATGAAAACTTAAGCCTGCACTCGTGGCGCAAAATCTACTCTACACTGTACTTTCAAATGTTAGTTACAGATCACCTTGCAATATAGAAGAATAGAATTTGCGTCATGATAGTAGGATTTTCGTTTTGTATTTTTTTCGTATGGGTAGTCATTTGTTTGGAATCCTACTTGTCCTTGTTTCCATTACTTTTTTGATGAATCATGCAGCACATAGAGAACCTTACTTAATCTTTTTTTGAAAATTTTTGTAGTTCTATAGCTTTACTAATAAAATAATTGTTTCCCTCTCTCTCTCCTTCTGTACACACACTTTGTCTCAGCTTGTTAGTCCATAAAAATTTGATTGAGGACTTGAGGTTTGGTGTCAGAATCATGCAGCATACAAAGGAGAAGGAAATAGAGGATCAAGAAAAGCCCTAAGCCATAATTTAGTAAATCTGTGGGAGCAATGATCTGATGTTGGCGTTAATGCCTGACTCCAATTGTAATCACTAGATAAGTTTTATTATTGCATGTAAAGGTAGATTTACATGCAATAGATCTGTTACGATAGGCTTGACGCTATGTTGATGCTGGAATAGGATTTGGTCTATTCTAGCAGATAGCGTGCGTCAAAAGGTCAAATTGCCCACACTTTTGATTAAAAATTGATGGTACACTGGCCTAATGTTATCTAATTATAAATCTGCCTTAACTTGTGGGTTAATGTTATTAAACATTGGATCACTTTGCAATGCACTACAACATAGCTTCCTGATAATTCCTGACACTAGGGAAATCTCTAGGCTCTGTGAATGGCACAGCAAAAAATTCCAGTTCATCTAACCACCATTACCATTACTCTCGGAAATATTTGTTACATAAAATAATTTGAGTGCTTCTTGGAAGTTTATCTAATCATTATTCATTATTATTCATTTACTCTAATATCTATGATTAAAATCATTGACTTGAACCACGCCTTAAACAATGACTTGGCAGATTGGTGGAGGTGTAGTGACTCATGTCTGCTGTTGCTGCTGCTGAATGCTCTGACTAACTACTACTACCGCGAAGACTTAATTTTGTGATAGGTGAGTTGGTCTTGCTTTCTGCAAAATCTTAATTACTATCATTTATTAAAATGATAATACTAAGTATTTCATGTGACTTGCCAATAGACTCTACTCGTTTGTAAGCCTGAGAATTGAACAATGAAATACTGAGAGATCTATCTATTATGGTAGCTAGTAGATATTACGTCATAGATCTATGCATCTACTACATGTGTATGTACTAATATTGATATAAGCTGTCCGCCATGTTATAAGTTGAGGTTTATTTTCTGTTCTTAGAAGTTAGCGGAGTTTGATATTATTCATAACTTTATGTTAGGTCAGTCCGGTCCCCTTATCTTATTATTGTGTTCGTCATTTTGCTTATGGTTTAACGAGGAATGGCTGTGCGTCAGTGGATTCCTGATATGCATCAACCTGCTCTTGTCTGTACCAGCTGTTTTCATCCGGCAGACACTGCTCTTTACACTATTGGTTGCAGGAGACCAGATATTCATAAATCAGGGTATTACTGGGCAATAATAAATAAAGGAATTCTAGTACCATTGCTCGATAATGCTCATCAGAATGGTTCAATTTACAATTATCCTCTGGTAAGTTTTTGAGTATTTATTTTTTGCCAAGCATAATTACAGTGGGCACTAGTTGTAATTAAATATACCATAAGGTCCATAAAAGGGCAGGTGTCTCAGTTTTGTGACAATAGAGGGAACCATAAATATTTTGACAATACATGCCAGGATTGACTCATTAATCGAATTTTTTGAATTAATTGAAAATTCAGTAAACATGACTTAGATTCCACAGTTTGCTCCATCAGCTCTAAATATTGGAAGAGATTAATATTGGCAATGTGTAAGCAATAGAATTTTTCATTTTCCTTTATTCTGAGCATGCTCAATGAGTGACAGTGACACATATGGCTCGTAAATTGCCATTAGTGACACATATGGCTAGTAAATTGCCATTATAAAATTTGCCAATTGCAAAAGTTTCAACTAATTGCCAAATATAACTCTCACCAATATTTCTAGTTGTGGTAGTATTAGTAGCATTTGTAACCACAATTCCCAGTACACTTTTAGCATACAAGCAGCCAAGCCAAACAACCTTCTCTTGTCCTTAATATTTGTTACACAATCACCACATTATAACAAACATTTGAACGTTGTTTGTTGCATGAATACAGTGTACTACATGCATGCTACTATTAGCACTTTTTATTATATACCGGCTATGCGGCTATGTTCTGTTGTACCTATATAATGTGCATAAATATATAATTTCACCAAACCACAAAGGGGATTTTGGGGGGAGATTTTAGGGCATAGTTCAATAATTGTTGCTGTCAAGTGAAGCCATAACACTATTAATAAATACTGTGTATTTACGTCATGACTCATGACTACTTGAGTCATAAGATATACTGTACATTGTAAATGATTATGTTTTCAGTATAATAAACTCTAGCCGTATATAGTTTAGTGAGTTAGAATGGAAGCTAAGCAAATTCATCTATTTCTAGAAAGAACCAGATACCAAAAGTTTACATAGTTCATACAGGGAATCTCAACCTTCATATGATGACATGAAGCTACCAATCACAACAGACCACTATAAAGCAAAGTTTACTGCCTTACTCTATTATGAAGAGCAGGAACATATTGAACTATTAAAGAAGAAGTGAGTTTAAGCTATATGAAGCAGTACTTGGCATTAATACATATATTGTGTCTTATTTTTAGGTGTAATGGTCATTTTGTCTTACAAAAATGTAGACCACCTTCATTAAATCGTGATGAGAAAAGCTATCCCCCTCATTTCTATTGTCTACAAGGAATGTCATCAGCACAGATCATGTATGCTACTCAAGCCAGCGATCGACACGTTACTATTAGCATTGGTCAACATAGCTATGCAGCAAACATTCTGAGTTGTAATTATTCATACATTGATGATAAGCTATACATTTGTTTCGATGATAGCATTAGGAATCAGTCTTTTTTAGAAGTCACTGCAAAATTTGACGTTAATCACAATTATTTTGTTGGCCTCAATGAAGGAGTGAAGAGGATTAGCTTAAAAGTGATACGTCGTCTTATACCTACACCAGAAGATTTTAAAAGCCGTCCAAGAGATATTGCCATTAACATTAGAAGGCACCCATATGGAGGAATTGATCTTGATCCTGAGCAGTATCCTGCATTAGAAGCAATACTCAGTAACCAGTGTTCAGCTCCTGTACTTGTACCTGGTGCTTTTGGCTGTGGTAAGACTCGTCTTCTTGCTGTGGCTACAGAATGTTTCTTCAGAGAGCATCGTGAGACTGGTCACCCTTCACCTTGTCGTATTTTAATCTGTTGTCATCATCAACATTCCGCTGATGTTTTTATGGATAATTATTTTAGCAAAATGCTGTCACACTCTTGGCCAGTAAAAGTTGTACGTGTTACAAGCTCACGGCATCGTGTTAGTTATCCTGGTTATGTGCAAGCTGCCCATTTTGATAATTCACAATACAAGAATGAAAATTCCTTTCTATTGGTCACAACATTTGGAGGAGCCCTGACAATATCTAGACGGGTTGAGCCTGATTTCTTTACTCATATTCTAATTGATGAGGGAGCTCAAACTCGCGAACCTGAAGCTCTTAGTCCATTTCTAATGGCAAATGAGAATACTCGTATTGTTATTGCTGGAGATCATCAACAGGTATACATTTACAGTATATGCATGCAAGTTTTTATGCACATGCTTGTAGTTAACATGTATAGATTGACATTGTGTATTTTTATAGGTTGGACCTCAACTTCTTGTTCTTGGTAAAGCTCCTCAGCAGTTTGGTTTATGTGTGTCACTGTTGCAACGACTACTAGAGAAGTATAAATCTATTGGAGACATTACCAAGAGGAACACTCCATCATGGAATATTAATTATCGCTCACAAGCTGACATTTTAGAACTACCTTCTAAGTTATTTTATAACTCAGAGCTGAGAGCTTGTGGTAGAATACCATACCACCTCAAGGCTCCTTATCCTTATGTTTTTATATGTTCCAGTTTTACTAATGATATTCCAATTGATGCTCAGTGTGCTGTAGAGGCTGATAGACTCCTTCAAGCAGTGCAGCTACACAGTGACAAGTTCAAAAGCTGGGAACTGAAAGACACTTGCATTATGACTCCAAGTTTGAAACAGGTATTGTATAGTTTATACATGGGATTTAAATTTTGGAGATTCTGTTTTGAATTTATTGTTGTCAATTCAGATAACCACCTGTTATAGAGTATTGTGCATTTTATCTTAAGCCTACTATTATTTGCATCTACTAATTTTAGCAAAATCAGCAAAATTCATGTTTAGCGTTACTAATTTTAGCGTTTTTGACCAAATTAATTATAAATAATAACCATTATAATGAATAATAATTATTTTGGCGTCTATTTAATTTAGCGATTTAAAGCTCTCTCGCTAATATAGCTAAATTTAGTAGACGCTAAAAATAGTAGGCTTAAGGTACTCTAATATAGTATTTAGGTTCATTATGCCCATTTTGTCTATCTTATGCATGCACAGTTTGTGGTTTTATGTTGTAAAAACAATTAAAATGAACTCTTCTCTTTAGCTTGGTGGCTCCATTTCTACTCTCATTAGTGAAACAGGTGTTTGGGTTAGTGCTTTCATGTGCACAAGCACTAACCATTAACTAGTTAGAGCACAGCTCCTCATACTGTATATAGGAAGTACAGCATGAAAGGTTTTGTCAAGAAAGTCATACAACACTTGACTTACCTCATACTGCATGGCCTGCAACACCTCTCATGCTGTATTTCCTGTACCACTCTTGAAACCATGTTTTAACTAATATTTGTTATTGCAATAATTAAATGATGATATCATGCATCATTATGTTTTTGACAGGCAAACCTTATTAAAAAATTGATAAAGACTAAATTCAATAATTTAGAAGGCGTCAATGTTATCACCAGTTATCAAATGCAAGGTAATACAGTTTTGTGTTTCATTTGAAATTTTATTATTATACATGTACAAACAGGGCAGGAGTACCGTATGCTTTTCATGAGTACTGTTGAAAGTTTAGAGTCCAATGGTCGACCATTTGATCCTTTGAAGAGTTTTTGTAATCCAGCACTATTTAATACAGCAATTACACGCTCTAAAAGTCTTGTAGTAGCTGTAGGTAATCCTCTTGTACTACTATTGTCTGAAGCTACTATGGATAATCTTAAATGGTGCTGGAGAGAGTTTATTTCTAGATGCCTTCGAAATGAAACATTTAAAAGTACTCCTTCTGACCGTGCTCAGTTTGACCAAGTAAAAGCACAGTTCTTTGACATGCTAAAATGTGATAACACAACTGGTAAGGACTTTATATTTTTGGTGCCCCTTTGTTATCATATATACCATGTAGATGTAATGGAATTGTTTCAAAAGAAGAGCTATTCACAAAATCATTTTACAAAGCCTTCTCCACTACCTAAAGCTCCTGTGCTCACTACTCCTTCTAAAATGCACTCGGCTCAACAGCCCAGTGGGTGGTCATCAGGTACTCCACCTTCAGTGTTATATCATCCAACTCAAGATAGAAAGCAGCCATCTTCTCAAGTCAATCAAGACCTACCTTTTGAAAAAGAAGCAGCACAACCATGGCCACAACTAGATCTACCACCTTCTCTTCAAGAAAGTAAAAAGCAACTTACTTCTTCACCACAAGAAGCAAAGATGCATCAATCTCCAACTAAACAACAGTCTCATGTGTTTTCACAGCGTCAAGTCAAGCAACAGCAGTACTCAGCAGTTGAACAAAAGCCGCATTTTGAAATAGAACAACAGTATACTTATACAGATAAGAAGCGGAAGTCTAAACAACCAAAATCTACACACACAAATAATGCTCTGCCTCTATCAAAACAAACTGGTCCAAAAAAAGCATCTGCTCCTCAAACATCATTGTCTTTAAAGAAGCAAAAAGGAAGTAATATGGCAATACAGTCTAAAGTAGGGCCACCAGTCCTTCAGCAGTTACCAACTGCCTCACCTCGACAGCAAAAGCAATCTCCATGGAGACCACTTGAACCTGTTGTTCCCATTTCATTACAATCTACTGTGAAGCCTTCAAAATCCTCACCTGCAGTCATGAGAACTAGTCAGATCTCTTCAGAACATTCCGAACCTCTACAAAATCCTAGAAATTTTATTCTTGGTTCTTATATTAGTAATAAGTTGGAGGAAACTTTAAATTCAATACAGAGTAGATCTACAAAAGAAGCAGCATCTCGAAATAAGGTTCCTACTTCTGAAGGTAAAGTTTAACATTCATTTTTGTTTTTTATGGTTTTGTTTTTGTACTTTAGCACTCAAGACATCTATTTCAATGCACTCCTTCAAAGACCATGCCCACCGCCCTATTAATAAAGAGCTACTAGCTGCTACATTAACTCCTGGCAACTATAAGGAAAAGTTTCACCAGTTATTGTGTCGGGAAGAAGATGAACATGAGAGGATTCTTAGAGAAAAGTATATAATTAAACTAAAATACGTAATTTTTAATTTAATTTTATAATTTAGGTGCAATGGTTTCTATGATTTAAAGTTGTCAAGTATTGACAAATGTGTGAAGTGGCACTTTGAGTGGTATCAAAACAAATATAAATTATTTTGTACAATATCAAACACACAACTTAATGCTGATACAATAGCTTATGCTATGCAGGCAAGTGAAGGTATAGTTATTCTCCATTTGCCTACTGGAGATTTACAAGCAGATATTCTTCAGACAAAAAACAGAAGTAGCCTTTATTTTCTACTAGGGCTTGAAACAAATACTGGAGTTACACAACAATCAAATGTCAATGTGACATTTATTTTAAAATTTTCCTATTTTGATCGTCTTCATCGAGCCTTAGATAGTTTGCCTCTAGCTGTACTTAATCGTTTAATGCCAAATGACCCTTGTCATTTTAGTAATGTGGTGTTGAATGAAGAAGATATTCCTCCTCCAGTTTCGTGTGTCCATGACATAGTCAAATTAGAATATTCGCAGAGGAAAGCTCTTAAGTCTATAATGAGTTGTGAAGCTAACAAAGCACCTGTTTTAATCATAGGTTCATTTGGAACTGGTAAAACTCAATTGCTCGCTCGTGCTGCATATCAAGTATTGAAACAAAATCGAAAAAACAGGATTCTAATCTGTGCCCATCATCAACGCTCTGCAGACACATTTATGACCAATTACTTTTCGAAGATGATTGCTTCAGGTTGGTACTGTGGTAAAGTTGTTCGTCTGATGGCAACCAGAGATTATTATGCTCCTTTAAATTGTGCGAAGTATTACGCTACCATCAGAGATAAGCGTTTCAGAAATGGGATGGAAAAAATTAGCTTGATTGTCACAACATTTTCTACATCACTTCATATGCTTGGAGTTGTTCCTGAAGGATTTTTTACCCACATTCTGTTGGATGAAGGTGCTCAAACTCGAGAACCTGAATCTGTTGCTCCACTTTGTTTAGCTGATGGTAATACACAAATTGTAATTGCAGGAGACCACAAACAAGTGAGTGATAACTATAACTATTATCAATGAATTTATTGAATTTAGGTTGGTCCCTCATTGTTAGTGCTTGGTGAACTAGCTATAAAAAATGGCCTTAGCCTGTCATTGTTGGAGAGGCTTTATACTGTTTATAATGATGAGAGGCTGATTGATGCTTCATTGGTACACTCAGCTACTCTTCTCACTAATTTTAGATGTCATCATGCTCTACTGTCTCTTCCATCTTATTTATTTTATGATTCTTCATTGATTACCGCTGCTGAAGCTGTGACTCATCTTCATCCTGAAGCTAAGTACCCTCTTCATTTTATATGCTCAAATCTTACTGAAGAAAAAGAAATCCGTGCTAACAGTAATGAGTTTGAAGTCATAAAGTTGTTAGAAGAATTGAGTAAGTATGTTAAAAGCTGGCCTAATGAATGGGGTAAAAAGGATCTTTCTAAAATTTGTGTTATGACAACAACAGCTCACCAAGTGAGTCAAAAACAATTTAGTTAATTTATTTGTGAACTTTAGAAATATTGTGTCATTCAAGCTTTATTTCGTTATTCACATCTTGAAGATATTGATGTTCGAACTGTTTTTGATATTCAAGGTATTGTTGATTTTATTTAAATCACATCACAACTAGTAACTATTTTATTATAGGTTGTGAGTATGAGGCAATTTTTCTTAGTACAGCAGAGCCTACTACAAAAGAAGGCAAATCTAAAAATCCAACCAAGACACCTTGCAGTCAATATGTATTTAATACTGCATTAACACGTGCTAAATCACTTGTAGTGTGTGCTGGTAATCCGTTTCTGTTGATGACAATAGAAGAAAGCATGGGTAATGAATGCTCTTGTTGGAAAGAGTATATTAGAAGGTGTATACTTTCTAAAACATTTGTAGTACGTTTGAAAAGGAAGGATGAAGCAAATAAAGCCTTCATTGGTGATAAAATTAAAATGTTACAAGAGATAATTTTTAAGTTGTCACCTGCAAGTGGGTCTTTTTCTGTTAAAGATAGCATATTGAAATCATTTCAACAAGCATTAAAATCTATACCACAGTACAAAAACTGCAAATTGAGAATTGTTCAAGAAGTACGTGAACATTGGAATATTATAGACTCGAGTTCATCTGACACAAATAAAATAGAATCTGATGTTGAAGAGAATGAAGGTGAAAAAGAAGGTGTTTTTGATTGTGAATTGCAAATAAAAAACTATCGCTCAGCAATTGCAATTCCTCTTGATCAATCAAAGGAGCCCATAGTTATTAATGGGTTTAATAATAGAAGAGGAGCTTTCAACAATGATATAGTACAAGTGGAAGTTACTGTATTTAATTCTCATTCTGCATCTGGTGATGATGAAGCTATAGTTAAAAGGTCTGGTAGGGTATTAAAAGTTATTGAAGAGCAGCATCCAACTAGGTATGTATGCCGTGCTGATCAATATGGCCTCATTAACTTTTATCCTCTTGATAAAACTGCTCCCGTCATTGTTAACCTTCCAATAATATCCTACAATCTTCTTCGATATCGTCCTAAGGATGACCAGGCCCCAATGGTGCATGATTACATTGCAGTGTTTAAAGAGGAGTCACTCTCAGTCTCACCTAATGATCAGATTCCTTGTATTAAGGAGCTCATACCGTTTGAATTGTCACAGAGTCTCTTGTTTGTTGTTGAGGTCCTCGGTTGGAACCCAAAATACAGAAAAGCACTAGGAGCTGTCATTGAAGCTGTTCCACGTACATCAAACCTTTTCTTTACTAATCACTTGCTTAGCCTTGTATATAACATCCAAGAAGAAGATGAAGAAGTACATGCACCACTTCAACCTCCAATTAAACCTAAAGAGCTTCGTCATTATAATCGAGCATTTACAATTGATCCTCCTTTATCTAAAGATTTGGATGATGCAGTCAGTTTGACACCTCTTCCTCAAGATGGCAATTATGAGCTTGCAGTTCTTATAGCTAATGTTGCCAAGCATATAAATGAAAACCATCCATTAGACATGAAAGCTAAACAGAGGGGGACATCTGTATATAGTGCTAAACAGAGTGGTACATCAAATGGCATTGGACGAGTGAGTCACATGTTTCCATCCAGTATCACATCTCAATTGAGCCTTGACCATTTGAAAGAGCGACATGTTTTATGTGTACCTGCTACAGTTGTCATAAAAGAAGGAGTGGTAACTAGTGTAGTGTCAGGCAATCCAAGGGAAGCAATAGTCACTTCTCAAGTACGATTCACTTATGAATCTGCTATGAAGGTAATGCATAATGAAGAGGTTGATGATCTTGAAACAAGAAGGCAAGTTCATGTATTTGATACTACCAGTAGACCAAGCTTACTCATGGCTGATACTCTTAATCTACTGTATAAGATAGCTATGTACTTACGCATTAAGAGGTTAGGTGATGCTGGTTACTGTTATGGCCAGTCTGAGGAAGGTGAAGAGGGTAACTGGCAGACTCATCTTCTTATAGAAGAATTAATGATATTCTGTAATGCAACAGTAGCTGAATATCTTCATGAGAGACTTCCACAACAAACTGCACTCTTACGAGCTCAAATGCCACCTTTAGAAGAAGAAAAGCATAATTTTATTAATCAAAATCAAAACTGCCTGTCTCATTCCCTGTCTTTTAAGTGTCATTTAAGGGATTCATCTAGTGAAGCAGGTCCTTTTATTATGTCTAGCACAACACTTCAGCTACTTATTGATGCATGTTCTAAAGGAGATCACATTCAATTAGCTTCAATTCTTAGCAATAATAAGCTTTATCCACAACTAGCAATGGCCGAGACTATGTCGCGATTGATCAGCAGAAAAGCAAGTTATGTTGTGATTGAAAACAGTAAAAATCATATCTGTGCTAATCATGCTCATAATAGCCTTGCATTACCATCATATACACATTTTACATCACCTATAAGGAGATACTTTGATTTGGTAGTGCAAAGATTAGTAACATCACTCATTGAAGGAAGACCTATAGCAGAGAATTCTGACCTTGCAAAGTTGTGCTCTCAACTTAATGTCAAGAACAAAATGGCTAAAGATTATGAAAGGGCTGATAATAAAGCATGTATAACCAGAAGCTGTGAGATCTCACTAGAGAAAGCCGAGGCTTTTGTAATCAAATCTTCCAAGAAAAGCAATCATGACTCATTTGAGTTATCTTTCACTTCAAGTCATTATGAGTGTATTCATGGTCAAGACACATCATTTAGCATATCAGATCTTAATTTTCATCACAAAATTGAAGATGGAGCTACTAAATCTATTGTATGGAAAATAGTTTCAGTATCATTGCTCCAATCATTCAGCCTCTTCTCTCATCTTGATGTATTTGATATGCCTCCTGCTACTCTCAAAGCTCCTCATTGCTCCATTGCTGCTAAAATGTATCAATATACACAAGGGCTTGAAGAAGGAGAACCACAGCTTCATTATTCTAATGCTAATTTTGCAGTTCGTGATAAAGATGTTACTTTTAGTTCAGAACGCTGGCTTGTAACACACCAGTATCTTAAGTGTCAAAATGAAGACAATTTAAAAAAAATAAGAAGCTTAATTCTCCAATTGCAACAAGAAGCCAGTAAAGACAAGCCACAGTCAAAAAGAGATGAAGAGAGTGTTGCAATAACGTATGAAATTCAACGACCTTTTATAGCTAATGATACAGTCACAGTTTGGCTAGGAAAGTCTCTTAAAGAGTGTCTCCCAACACCAGCTATTCAATTAATGGAGATAGCACCAACAGTTCGTGTGTGCCTTCAACACAACAAGAATCCTTCTCTCTGCTTCTCTGATATCCAGCTACAGAAAGCATCACATGATACAGCATATCACTCAATAGAACAGTATGTACAGCTTTGGATTAAGGTGTTAATTGCTGAGTCTGCTAATGAAAGTGTCAAGACAAAGAATCTTATATTTATCAGACATGCTCCTCTGAAGTGGAATAAATTTACTCTAGCTGATAATTGTGTTGATGATCTTTACTATGTACCAGAAGATGAAGTTTCCCTTGCCATACCTCCTAAGAATCAAGACTCATTGGATTTCATTAGTATCAAATCTGGTGACTTCCTTTGTGTTCGATATGAGATTAGTGATAGTCTCAATGCTGTCTATCACTTTGTTGTGACTATAGTGAAGCGACATGAAAATAAGAAAGCAAATAAAAAGGATGATGAAGACATTGTAATAAAAATGAGACCTCATGGTGATTATTCATGTAGAGTCACAGAGAATATGCATCAAGAATTAAAAAAAGGAAACCAAACTTGTGAGATACAGCTAATACCAATGCCAGATTCTTTTCAGTAAGCAAAATCAGACATTAATTGGCATTTTATATTATCTTATACCTCATTTTTTTAAGAGAGAGGAGAAAGTGGAAAACACATTGATTATTAATTATTATTATTTATTCTATGCATGAATGGTACAGCAAAGCAGCAAACACAAAAATTAAGAGAGAGGGTGGAATTGTGATTAATCATAAACAAATTTATTGATTATTATAGTTATTCTAAGAGGTAGTGGAAATATGATCTTATTCACTGACTTAAACTATTCTGACCTTTTTATTCCTATTTTCTTTATTAACTTCTACATTCCTAACACATTTGTTTTATATTTGTATAGCCGAGTATATGAAAGATTACAGGAAGCATCAACTGAGTGGTCTAACCGAGCTAAAATTATAGCAATTTCTGATACAAAATCAAAAGGCTTTAATACAATTGCACGTGGGTTTTCAATTTTTGTAATTCTTGTTATTATAAATGCAATTTAGAGCACTGTGATATTTCCCTGAAAGTATTTAATGATGATCCACTGGCAAAGCAACTATGGAAAGGAGAGGGTGGCACTGAATTGAATACTATACAGCAAGATTCAATTAAAAGAGCACTAAGGAATAATTTTCAATTGATTCAAGGACCACCAGGTAGTAAAAGCTATGATAATGTAGAATAAGTTGTGACTGCAAATCTTAAATTATTATATAGGTGTCTGCCGCATGACAAAATGTGACATGTTTATACTATTCTATTTTCTAATAAATTGGCTCCAAAAGTATTGCTAATTTTTATAATTACAGTACATTTCTCATATTCTCTGCTACACAGCATACCGTATAGCGCTTTATTTTTGAGGAGCTAAACTTTCACTATTTTCGCGGTTAGCATGAAACTGCGAAATTAAAGATCCGCTAAAATTTCAATTGCCATTAAAGGTGTGGCACCATCATTGCAAATCCGCAAAAGTTATTTCCGTGAAAATTGATTTTTATTAATCCGTGAAAATTTAGCTCCGCAAAATTAAAGCGCTATACGGTAGAACTATAGCCAGCTATATGCTGCATGCCAGCAATCGATTTCAATTTAGTAACTACATGTACATGCATATCTAATGTAGTAAGTTTGCCTTTGTGGCACCAAGGTGCAGATCAATTAAAAATAATGTGATTCCTCATTTTTAAATTGTAAATGACATGATCTAGCTTAAATTATAATTATTACTCAATACAGGTACAGGAAAGAGTGAGACTGGGGCTCATTTGGCTTACATTTTCTCAATTACAAATAAAGAAATATCTGAAGAAGACCCATTGTGTTGTAAAAAAAAGTCAGTACTGTATTGCGGTCCCTCTAACAAATCAGTAGATGTGGTTCATAGTAAGTAATAATTAGTTGTATTTTCATGTATCTTAACTGTTACTTCATTATTTTGTAGAAACCTGCATTTATTAA
>NW_003546651.1:9953-17324 GCF_000090795.2 Amphimedon queenslandica | reverse complement strand
GAGAATGAAACTTGTAAAATGTGCAGTTTTACTACCTAAATTTATATAATACTATAATGATGGTGCATTTATCCTCTGTCTAGTTATAAGAAATTGATCACTGTTGAAGAGATGGAAGAAATTCAGAATCATTATGATGTTATTCTTTGCACTTGTAATGAAACATGCAGTCGACGATTGTTGAATTCCAAAGACATACTAGCTCAGTGTATAATAGATGAGTCTGGTATGGCCACTGAGCCTGAGACAATAGCTGCAAGCAGTTTATGTGAACATGTAGTGCTGATAGGAGATCACAAGCAGCTACAACCAGTCATAAAATATCCTCCAGCCAAAGAGTGTGGCCTGGGTACTTCATTGTTTGAGAGATATGCTAATCAGTTTGAGAAAACTAAAAATCCACACTTGATAACACTGAAACTACAATATAGGATGGTATGTGTCTGTAATTTTAACGAGTTATTATATTTATTTTTATAGCATTCATTTATATGCCAAGGAC
Organism: Amphimedon queenslandica; assembly: GCF_000090795.2. Lineage (NCBI taxonomy): Eukaryota > Metazoa > Porifera > Demospongiae > Haplosclerida > Niphatidae > Amphimedon > Amphimedon queenslandica. The sequence goes on along the minus strand of NW_003546651.1, from coordinate 16,822 downwards.
CATCTAGCATATTTTATGATGATAAATTAAAAGCTGATCAAAGTGTTCAAAGACGACATCCACTAACTCCTTCTCTACATTCATTTTGGTCTAGGGGACAGGAATACCCTGTTCTGTTTTTGAAAGTTTATGGAATAGAACAATTTACTGATTTTACTGATAGCAAATATTCAAGAAAAATCGATCCTCATTCTAAAGACAACAAACGAGAAGCTGAAGCAGTGGTAAGAAATTTTTATTTTCTTGAAAGCAAAAGCATGAGATAAAAACGTGTACTAATTGTGTTTTGTGCAAGCATTGGGCTTTTGTAGTTTATACATGAAATTATGTATGTTTTTTACTACTCAGTTGAGTTGTGAATTTTTCAATCTCTTAGCTACACCCGAAGATTAAGTCACATTGCCTACACTTTAAATTAGCTTTGGTTTTGCAAATAAACATGCAGAAATGGCCCCACTAAAATTATGTATAATTTGAGTGGAGCCATTTCTGTTTTAGCATTCAATATTTAAATTTAATTTCATTATAGTCATCAAGTGCGATATAGCGCAGTGAAAGTAGGAGCCCGTGAAATAGAATGTTCTAGAGAAGTCAGAGAGAAACTTACAGGAAGTGATGTGTGTCTGTACACAATTAAGAAAAATAAATGTTTATGCTTGTACATGTAGGTAGTAGTAGTAATTTAATGTACATATGTGACCATAATTGACAAAAGGTACCTTATGGCGGATTTTTAAATTGATCTGTATAATCAAAAATATCAATCTGTGAGTGCTCCATTAGACAACCATTGTTTCTTAAAGTTTCATAGTAACTTTTTGCATTCTCTGGAGTAATTTTATAATAAATGGAGCTCAGGAAGTTGAATTTTTAACACTATAAAGATCAATTTTCTTATCCGCTATAACGTACCTTTTGTCAATTATGGTCACACATAGGTAATTATGGTGATTCTAGTTAATTTCAATGTAGGTGATAATGGTAATGTACATGTAGGTAATAATGGTAATCCTTGCTGTGATACTCCCCTGATCAATTGCATAGATATGTATATAGTTGTACCAGTATACTGCTACCATTTTTCCTTTTCAGTTATGGCCTTTTTTATGTAAGAGGTCTTATTTGTTTGTTTGTCATTTTCATTCCATGAAATCTAATAATAGAAATTAAGTATCAAGATATCATACCTCATTCAAGGTTCTGCCTTGAAAAAATTGAAAACTTTTCAGAATTTATAAAATTAAAATCCATGTTCACACTGTAAATGGATTCATAATTGCTTAACTCAGAAACCACCCCATATTATTATTGCATTTTCTGATACTGATGTACTTAAGCTATGTGAAATGTTTAAGCTGATTCCGACTCAAAGTTTTTGAGTTTTGATCATTTTTAAATGGGTGTTAAAAAAATACTGTAGCCCATGGTTTTTCCAAAAAATGGCTCAGAAATTACTGTCAATTTTTGCTACATTTTCTGATACATTTATGCTATGTAGAAAGTTTGAGCTAAATACCTTAAAGCCACTTATTTTTAAGTAGAAAAATTTTTGCGATTTGTTAATGATACTGATTTAGCTTGTACTAATTTTTTGCGATTTTGCTCTTTTTTCTCAATTAATAACTGTTAATAAACCTAAATCATTAATAAATGTGAGTACTAATTTTTGCGATTTTAAAGCCACTAGCAAAAAATGCAAAAATTAGTACTCGCAAATAATAGTGGCCTTAAGGTACAACTTCAATTTTTGATTTATGGCCATTTTTAAATGGCCAATTGAAAAAGTATTCAAGGCTAAAATAGCCCATGGTTATTTCCAAAAAATGGCTCAAAAATCACCCTCAATTTTTATTACATTTTCTGATGCATATTGATGTAGTTATGCTGTGTAGAAAGCTTGTGCTGAATCTGCATGACTTCAATTTTTCAAGTTATGACTGTTTTTAAATGGCCATTTTTTGAAAAATACCTATAGCCCATGGAAAAATGGCTCAAACATCATTCATAATTATTGTTATTACATTTTCTGATACATATTAATGTACTAATGCTGTGTAGAAAATCTGACTTCAATTTTTCATGCTATGGCCATTTTTTAAAATGGCTAATTTTTGAAAATTATTTATAAGCTTATGATTTTTTTCAAAAAAGGCTCACAAATTTTATTACATTTTCTGATACATATTGATGTACTTATGTTGTTTAGAAAGTTTTAACTGAATCCAAATTAATTTTTTTGAGTTAAGGTCATTTTTTAAAGTGGCCATTTTTGAAAAATACCCAAGGCTATAGCCAGTGTTTTTCCAATAGCTTCAAAACACCTCAAATTTTTATACTTTCTGTACGTTCCTTTTAGGACCTTTCTCAGTGAAACTGAGTGATGTTTTGCTTAACTAATCTTTACCATAGACTGCATAACTAAGATTGCATTGTGGCATAAAATGTATTATTACGTTTTTTTAGTTAAAGTGTATTAAGAAGTTAGTGAAAGAACATGACGTTAAATATGAGAGCATAGCAGTCCTCACACCTTATAGTGCACAAAAAAATCTTGTTGCTGACATGATAAAGAAAGACCCCGAGCTAAAAACAAAGAAAAGTTTTAAAGTCGCTACTATAGTTGAAAGTCAAGGTATATAGAGAGCTTAATGTAACCTTTGATGTAGTTACTGATTATTGTAAATAATTATTGTGTAGGTGATGAGTACGATATTGTCATACTAACAACTGTCAGATCACAAAAACTCAGTGAAATAAGTCATAAGAAGTACATTCAACCTGACAGAAGATGGCTAACAGAAAATCTCGGTTTTCTAACTGATGATCATCAAATCAATGTTGGTATCACACGTGCTAGATATGGGCTTATAATCATTGGTAAGACTGTAAGAGTTATCATGTTTTTATGTATAATTATTATAGGCAATGATAAATTACTGAGATATGACATGACATGGGATAAGCTGATTAAATTTTATGAAGATAAAGGATGTGTCCGTGATTATAAACAATTGTAATAATAAGCTACATAGTTATAAATTTAGAGTAGACTTATAGCATTTTTGGTGGCTGGTATTCACCATGCATTCTATGTACATTTTGTGATGTTTGTCTGTATGAGACTGTTTGTTAAATGAAAATTTTATGAGGCTAGTCTATACTGGATATGAATTTGTTACTGTACATCTATCATCTATTATGCATGTAGCTAGCTAAATCTAGAATCTAGTAGATTTAGATAGATCTATATTGTTTGTTGAATTTATTATAGATCTATATAGTAGTGCTCTAGACTATTTAAATTGCAAGCACTCATTTATTTTTCCTGTAATAGCGTAGATCTATAAACTGAATTTAAAATTTGTAAGTTTTGTTTGCACCTTGAGCTAACAAAGTGATGAAAGTACATGTATATCCTAGATTCAAAATTAATCCACAGCCCACTTAATCTAAAGACTGGATCTACCCACTGACCTGAATGGCCGAACCCCCTCCCCAGTCTGTGGCTCTTCTATATTGGTCTTGTCTTTGTCCAATAAGGATTGAAGCTACCTCCAAAGGTATATATAGGATTGATTTGCTCATTGAAAAAGGAGCAGATGAGAAAGAAAAAGAAGTTGATGAACAAATTGAGGCTCTTAAATGTTCACCTGACATAAAGATCAACCTGAAATCATGTGTCAATTGGTTAGCTAAGTATTTTGAAGGGGACTTCAGCTTTTTGAACAAAAAGGAAACATTTCCTGTACTAGACAGATCACACGAAGGTTAGCTGAAGGCTATAAATATAACCTTATTATACTCATATACTTAATACAGGCCAATTTGCTAGTAAAGTTTGGAAATGTCTTGAAAAAATACTTCCTGGTGAAACTATCTCTTATGGTGAAGTAGCAACTCTTACTGGTAGTGAAGGAGCTGCTAGAGCAGTTGGGCAAGTCATGAAAAATAACAAACTTTCGCTGATTCTTCCATGCCACCGTGTCATTCGTTCTGATGGATCACTCGGGCATTACAGCAGTGGCGGGACAACTATCAAACAATGGTTGCTTCAGCATGAGAGCAATCATTAACAAATCATGTAATCATTCCATAATATTTTAATAAAAATTATACAAATGGATCTACCATTGACTTAATCTGCTTGCTAACCGTCCTTTCCTGAATCATACATGCAATGTTTCCTAGTTCATTAGTGATTCATTGGGTCAGCAACCGTCAGTATAGTACATTCACTAAACTGCTCACAAATTACTTCTTGAATAATATAATCAGTCTAAATCAATTGCAATTAAAATGATACAGCAAAATGTTTAAATTATTAGCTGTAGCTTCATCCAGTACTAGAATTGGGTCCTTTCTCAGTAGAGCTCTTGCCAATCAAAAGAGTTGTTATTGCCCTATACTGAAGTTACTACTGATGATTGACAATAAACCTTCATTTAGTCCTTTAATTGCAGACTTCATTTAACCCTAAAAAAAATAACAATAGCAAGTGGTAAACAAAAATTTACTATTGAAGCCAGTATCTTTCCAGCCTGGGATTTTGGCATAGCGCTCATGCAGGTTCTTGGATTTTAAAAGTTCAAAATACTCTAAAGGTATTTTTCAAAAATTGCTAGAAATTTTTTTGTAATTTTTTTTGTAATAAATCTACATAGTAAAATATTAAAATTGTGGAAGATATACACTGAAACTACTTAAATGTAATTAGTGTAATTGTAATGTATGTACATGTAGTTGTTAATGTTTAATTTGTTATCTTAATTAGTCTGACACTTACATGTTCTGTATCATACAAGCACATTCTAGACTGTTCCATGCATGCACATTCACTATGATTCCAGAATATTCTTATGTTACACTATATATTGATTTGTGCAAGTCTGTCAGTTGGTTCTTTTGTGTATAATAAAGTCATTTCATTGAATATAGTTGAGAAACTATCATTAGCTGTCGTACCAAAAGTACTCATCAAAAATGTCTTGGGATAATTTTTTAGCACCTTTAAAAATTCAGTTTTTATTGGAATCAGCTTAAAATGTTCATACACCACATAACATTAATAGTCTATTTCATTTAGCAAAATTTTGCTAAAAACAACTAAAAGAAAATAATCCAATGTTTTATAATTTTGTTTCATACACATAGATCTACATGTTCTTATATCGAGTAGCTAATTCTGGTCAAAATTAGATTTTTTATGAATTTTAACAGGTACTCCAAAGTCCTTGTGACCAAATTTTCCAAAAAATAACTACAGAGAATTCTTATTTTTATAATTAATTTTTGTCTTGTACACATTATGCTGTGTAGCATGTTTGAGCTAAAAATTGAATTTTTAATAAATGTTTTAAGTTACTCAAAATTAGACTAAAGTCACTGCACTATAGAGTAAACTAAATTTCATCAAAAATGACTAGGAGAGAATTCTCCATGCTTATAACTTTTTTTTTATATGCATGCTTTTAGGTTGTGTAGCAAGTTTGAGTTCATTCCTATCAATTAGTATCAAGATTGGTTTTTTAACAAAATTACTCATACTCAAAAAATTAAACCAAAGTCCTGTACTAGATAAGGTCTTTCGCCAAATTTCACAGAATTGACTACGAGAGAATTCTCCATTTTCTGATACTTATACATGTTCTTATGTTGTGTAGCAAATTTGAGCTGATTTCGATCAAATTGAATTTTTACAAACTTTTAAGTTACTCAAAATTTGACCAAATTTCTTGTACTATTATAGTATGGGGTCTTTGGCTGAATTTTGACAAAAATGACTACGAGACAATTCTTTATTTTGATAATTTTTGTCTGATGCATCATGACATGTTCTTATGTTGTAAAGCTGATTCTAGATTTCTAGCAGTAGCTATATTATAGTGCTTGTCAGTTTATGAAGCATGCTGTTTAGCCCACTTAGCATGCTTTGTGGGAAATTCTGACTGATCAGTTGATTGTTTATACCAGCTGCTCCATAATTTGACAAAGGATGTCAGAATGGCTTAAAAAGAATCTGTCATTTTAACTAGATTTTAAAATAATACATGTTCTCATGTTGTGAAGCTGATTGATTCAGATTAAAATTAGAATTTAATCATGCCCGAAAGACAAAAAACAATGGGAATGGGCTATAAGTACAGAACATTTCATCAAAAATGGCTAGGAGAAAATTCTAATGCATGCATATTTTCTTATGTAGAGCTAGTGTAAAAATTTTGAGCTCATTCTGACTGAAATTGGTAAATTTCTCTAACCAATAATACTGATTAGCCTAAAAACAGTACACCCATATTCATACAAGTCAAAAGGATCAAGATATTATAACAAAATTGTTCTACCAAAAAACTGGATCCTGTTCATAATGACTTCATTCTATCAAAATTTTGCTTCATGCATGCATAGATATTGCATGCATGGCTACTGAATTTAAAATTTAGAAAATTTTAAGATCTATCAGTCCTTATGAAACTTACCACGCATAGGGTACTATGGTCAATCACACCATAACAATAAAAGATACCAAGGCTGAATGTGTTGGTTCTGGTACTGGTGGAGTTTCCATATCATTATTGATTACATTGAATAAGAATGATTGGTTGAGAGCCCTTGCAGTGTTAGTGATAAGTGAGAGTATATTGGGCTACGAGCTATGTAAGAAAAATTATGTAACTTTTTTTAGTTTAGGTATGGTTTAGGCTTGTTTAGGCCACCATAATCAGACTAGATTCTTTGTTCCATCTTTTACAGGGGCTGATGTGAGCAGTCAGCTTTTTAGTTATTGCAATATAAATTAATGTGCAATAATAATTGATTCTTGATACCATAAATCGTGACAATTATGTGGTAGGAAATTTGTTTTTTTTTTT
>NW_003546651.1:4706-8112 GCF_000090795.2 Amphimedon queenslandica | reverse complement strand
TGACCATGCATATGATGTGCCGCTCAATGGTTCATAATGGTGGATTTTATTTTACTATCAAAGCACCAAATTTACCAAATTTTCTCTTAGCTATACGGTATCAGAGCTGAAATTGGTCATGTTTCTAATTTTTTTGTGCAATTTCAATACTGTTCAATCTCAAATTTTTTATGATTTTAAATTAATGTCATGAATGATGAACAAGTTTTATTAAGGCAAAGCCAATGATTATCTTCAAAACCCTGTTAAATTGTGATTATATTCCGGCATAATATATCTATTAGTGTTTTTGTGAACAAATTCAGATTGTTAGTGAATTTGCCACAATTTGTCACAGACATTGGTAAACTTGCCATTTTGCTTACCAGTTACTAAAATCTTCTAAAATTAATAAATATTTTGTACTAACAGGTAATAGGGTAGTCTCAAAATAAAAAAACCACTATAGTACTGTTATAAGAACATGCATGTGTACTACTATTAAATAATTGAGCTGTTTATGACTAGATCTATAGTTGTGTGGAAATTTACTCTAGCTTGTCATTGGCAATATATCTATAGCCAGTTAGTTATTAAGAAGAAAGTTGAACACTAGATGTAACTAGAAACTTGTTTATACAAAAGATGTTATCCATTACTCAGGTTTCCACTTACTATAACAATCAATGTTTTATTTAAGTTACAGGTTCTCATGAGACTTTCATTGATGGTACACTATATTCATGCACAAAACTATAAGTATGTGCATCGCCCTTAGGAGATATCTTTATAATCATTTACTAGCATGGCAGTTTGTTATTGTGACTAAGTTTCAGTCCTTAAACAGATGCATCATTGCATGCAAGTGTACTTGTTCTTTAGTTGTTATGCATGCATAATTAAAATACTCTGAAAGTGCATGGTAGTTATTCACAGTATGAGCTAAATATCACCTCAATTGTAATAGTAACATTCAGACTGTTGACCAATTACTCCCTCTTTCCAATTATTGGGAATGCAGTTGCACCCTGTTCCAACTCCAATGATTATATTGATGAATTCATTTTGTAATAAATAATTTGGCAAATTTTAGCAATTTTGTCACCAGTTATTGAGTATGCATGCTCAGACTAAAACAAAAACACAAGACTTTTACACTGGCAATTTCTTCACAGAACTGTCCATTACCAGTAATTCCTTGCCAATGAATCATCTTGTGTGACATTCATAATGGCTTATGTTTTAGATGCTAGTACAAGTTCTTAAATTCTGAAATATTGTACAACTTCATAGACTATTACCGTATAGTGCTTTAATTTGGCAGAGTTTTATTTTGGCAATTGGCGGTTTGCAAGCAGAATCGCCAATATTAAAACCACCAATTATTAATGCACATGCTCAGTAACGCACGTGTATGCAAAAAATCGCCAAATTGAAAACCGCCAATTACAATTTTACAGCAAAGTCACCAAAATAAAGTGCCGCCAAAATAAAGCGCTATACGGTATGACCCAATTAACGCACCTCTCGATAGGTGGTGCATTGTGTAGGTAGCAACAATTTTATGAAATGTTTAAGAGACTCTTGTTTAGAGAGGCGTATAACTACATATCAATGTAACCTGTAAGCAATGAAACTTTAATAATTACAGCACCCCCCTCAAAAATATGGCATAGCCAATCCTAAACGACATTTGCTGTAATAATTTTAATAATTATGTAACTGCATAGTTTTTCACATAATTTTTACCAATTAAAGTAGTTACTTCAACACACAGGTTACTATTACTTTTATTTAATTTCTTGATATACCTCTTTTGTTTCAGGAACTGCTGTTGGTAGTGCTTACTTTGGACAAGGAACAGGTAGTATTGTCATGGATAATGTACATTGTACTGGAACTGAATCCACTCTTACAAGCTGTACTCACTCTACCAATCACAACTGTAATCATGCTGAAGATGCTGGAGTAAGATGCAATGGTAAGAATGTGAGAAACTGTTCAAAAACTTTTGATGCATGCACATCAATATTATGATCCTTATGATGTGGTACACAAATTCAAGTAATAATTGAAATTTAATTTTTTTGACAGTTTCATTAGGCAGTTAAATGTTGGCAACAATTGGTAGGGTTGTAATGCATTTTCTTGAATTATAGTCAACTTTACTTTTTTGCTGATAAAATTTTATGGCTATTATTTTTAAATCAAGTAAGACATAAAAGTAGAGAAGTACTATTACAATTGAGTAGAGGCACATGGATTTATCAGAATAGATGCAAATGCATAATAGATAAGCATTGGATTCGTCATGCAAAGTCTGAAATTTATTGTATATAGTATACTACTGCAGATCAAGTAATTTAGAAATGAAGCACTATGGTGCAATGGACTCGCCTGCTGGAATTCACTTGAGTGATATGTATTACTTGTACTGTGATATTTTAAGCAATTTAAAAAAATTATTATTATGGACTGCATAGTTATAATGATAATTAAAATATGCTATGGGTGTGGTCAACAACTAACTAAATCATGTCACATGGGTAGGAGAAAGAAGAAAAACTGAAATTTATTTTAGCATCTGAAGCTCTATTCCAAGAAAGAGTTGGCACAGAAAATTTTTCTAGATATTTAAAAGAGACTGAGAGAGCTTGGTTGCTCCTGCTTTCCCCAGTGCCGCCTGAAAAATTCTCGAAGAGGCTAAATCACAAACTTTGAGCAACTGTAACTCACAAACAACGAAGTTAGGACAAAATCTTTCTTTTTTGTTTTTCGTTAGATGGGATTTTCTACCTCTGAAGCAAATCTCGGCCCTGTAGAGTGAAACACGAGCTCTCACATGGAGAGAGGTCCCCTGGTTTAGCAGTTCACAGCTTTTGGTGCCACGGGATGCTACAAGAGCATTACTAGATGAAAGAAAGCAACTTTATCTGTTGCTAGAAGAAGAAATAGAGCTCTAGACTGCTCAAACAAAAAGATATTTTTTTTACAAATCAATTAAACTGTGTGGACAGAATGACAGAATGACAACCCAACTGCTTAGTACCCGCCTACGCGAGTCCAAAAATGTAGACTAGATTTGCTCCAGTGTTCAATTTTTATTAGTCTTATAATTTCCATATTAATTAAACTACAGTTTGTTTTGATTGATCATTATATAGTTACTACTCATTCAAACTTTTTGAGCTTTTTTGATTGTCAGCCAAAATTTTATCAATTGTATCAGACTTTTTGCATTACAAAATGACACATGCTAAAAATTATGGACATAGTCTTAAGTAGTCAAGTACTTTAATTATGATCAGAAATAGCTTTGTGGTCTCAAATATAGTCTTTCTGGCAATGACTTAAATTAGACACTCTCATTAATAGGAATTCCACAAGTTTTAATTGTCAAAATTAGCTGCGCAGTTAGCTTTTTCCT
>NW_003546651.1:0-3459 GCF_000090795.2 Amphimedon queenslandica | reverse complement strand
TAAATATTCATTATAAAGATGTTAATAAGCTACCACACCCATTTAACTCGATTTTTGTTTGGTTAATTGTTCATTCTCCCATCTTGAAGAACAAAAGGAACAAAAGTTTAGCCTCACAAAACAAACCCACTATATGGTAGTGTTTTATTTTTGAGGAGCAAAAACTTTCGTTGTTTTCACGGGTTAGCATGCAACCATGAAATTAAATATTGGCTAAATATTAAAGGCATGGCACTAACATTGCCAATCCATAAAAGTTATTGCCACTTTTTATTAATCCACGAAATTAAAGGGCTATATGATATACTTACACTATTATAATTGTACAGATGCTACTAGAATCTGGAACAGTGCATTCCCAGGTATGATACGTCTTCAAGGAGGAGCTTATTCTAATGAAGGGCGTGTGGAAGTGTATTGTAATGGACAGTGGGGGACGATATGCAGTACTGGGTTTGGAACTACTGATGCTAACACCATTTGCAAGCAACTGGGATATGACAACTATTACAATTATAATCAGTTGTCAATGTTAGTATTTGTAGATTAAATCAAATTAATATTAAATATTTTAGATCCAGTGGTAGCTCTAGTCAGCCAATATGGAGTACTAATATGTACAGTACATCAAGTGATAGGTGTTATGGTACTAGAAACACTTGTCCATCCTCTTCAGTGACTACTTGTTCTCATAGTAATGATGTTACAATCAGTTGCAGTAAGAGTACCTTAACCAAGTAACTGTTTATTGTGATTCATTTGTAGGAGAATACTCCTCATTATATGGGCAAACTGTAACTTTATCAACTTGTGCAAGTCAGTTGTATCTGTAATTAAAAAAATTTATTTTTTTTCTAGATCTTATACTTAGTAATCCTGCTAATGGAGCTATAATTCTCTCTCGTTATAATGTATCATCAACCTCTTATTACTATGGAACAATTAGAGTATATTATAATGGATGGGGTAACATTTGTGATGACTTAAGATACAATTCAGTTGAAGCTAATGTCATTTGTCATCAGTTGGGATACACTGGAGCTTCAAGCTACTCAAGAGCTGGACTTGTCAGGTGTGTACTAGTCCATTATAAAAATGTAAATACTGTTTCTGTAGTTATGGTACAGACTACCTTTCCATGAAATGGGATGATGTTAATTGTGCTAGTAGCAGCTATTTAGCTATTGCTCAATGTTCATACTCTACTTATATTGATAGTGGCTGTACTAATAGCAACAGTTATGATGCTACTGTTTACTGCTGTAAGATAGAAATGGTTAAAAATTTGGTTTATTAGATTGTACAGATACTACTAGAATCTGGAACAGTAATCCATTCCTTGGTATGATACGTCTTCAAGGAGGAGCTTATTCTAATGAAGGACGTGTGGAAGTGTATTGTAATGGACAGTGGGGGACAATATGCAGTACTGGGTTTGGAACTACTGATGCTAACACCATTTGCAAGCAACTGGGATATGACAGTTATGACAGATATAATCACTTGTCAATGTCAGTATTTTGATAATGATAGTTACATTAAAATTTAATATTCAATAATTTAGATCCAGTGGTAGCTCTAGTCAGCCAATATGGAGTACTAATATGTACAGTACATCAAGTGATAGGTGTTATGGTACTAGAAACACTTGTCCATCCTCTTCAGTGACTACTTGTTCTCATAGTAATGATGTTACAATCAGTTGCAGTAAGAGTACCCATAACCAAGTAACTGTGTATTGTGATTCATTTGTAGGAGAGTACTCCTCATTATCTCGTCAAACTGTAACTTCATCAACTTGTTCAAGTCAGTTGTAACTACATTTGACATGAATTTTAATTTTCCTATTAACTTAGATCTTATACTTAGTAATCCTGCCAACGGAGCCATAATTCTCTCTCGTTATAGTGTATCATCAACCTCTTATTACTATGGAACAGTTAGAGTATATTATAATGGATGGGGTAATATTTGTGATGACTCAAGATACAATTCAGCTGAAGCTAATGTCATTTGTCATCAGTTGGGATACACTGGAGCCTCAGGCTACTCAAGAGCTGGACTTGTCAGGTATGTACTGGCCACTAAGCATTATATATAAATGCTGTTTCTGTAGTTATGGTACGGATTACCTTTCTATGAAATGGGATGATGTTAACTGTGCTAGTAGTAGCTATTTATCTATTTCTCAATGTTCATACTCTACTTCTATTGATAGTGGTTGTACTAATAGTAACAGTTATGATGCTACTGTCTACTGCTGTAAGATAAAACTGTAGTACAAGTGTTTAAATTATATTTTACAGATACTACTAGAATATGGAACACTAGCCCATACTCTGGTATGATACGTCTTCAAGGAGGAAATTATTCTAATGAAGGACGTGTGGAAGTGTATTGTAATGGACAGTGGGGGACAATATGCAGTACTGGGTTTGGAGCTACTGATGCTAACACCATTTGCAAGCAACTGGGATATGATAACTATTACAGATATAATCACTTGTCAATGTTAGTATTTGATGATTATTATTAAGATTTATTGCTTTCAATAATTTAGATCTAGTGGTAGCTCTAGTCAGCCAATATGGAGTACTAATATGTACAGTACATCAAGTGATAGATGTTATGGTACTAGAAACACTTGTCCATCCTCTTCAGTGACTACTTGTTCTCATAGTAATGATGTTACAATCAGTTGCAGTAAGAGTACCCATATCCAAGTACTGTTTATTGTGATTCATTTGTAGGAGAGTACTCCTCCTCATCTCGTCAAACTGTAACTTCTTCGACTTGTTCAAGTCAATTTTATTGCATTAATCAATAATGAACCTTGCATTCAAAATTTAGGTCTTTTAGGTAATCCTGCAAATGGAGCTCTGATTCTTTCTCGTAGTAATACACACTCAGCTTCTTATTACTTTGGAACAGTTAGAGTATATTATAATGGATGGGGTAATATCTGTGATGATTCCCGTTATGGTTCAGCTGAAGCTAATGTCATTTGTCATCAGTTGGGATACACTGGAGCTTCAAGCTACTCAAGAGCTGGACTTGTCAGGTGTGTACTGGTCACTAAACATTATATATAAATACTGTTTCTGTAGTTATGGTACAGACTACCTTTCTATGAAATGGGATGATGTTAACTGTGCCAGTAGCAGCTATTTATCTGTTGCTCAATGTTCCTATTCTACTTATATTGATAGTGGCTGTACTAATAGTAATAGTTATGATGCTACTGTCTACTGCTGTAAGATGGGTTAATAATTGTTTTTTGTTTTACATCATTACATACATCAGATACCAACAGAATCTGGAACAGTAATCCATTCCCTGGTATGATACGTCTTCAAGGAGGAGCTTATTCTAATGAAGGACGTGTGGAAGTGTATTGTAATGGACAGTGGGGGACAATATGCAGTACTGGGTCTGGAACTACTGATGCTAACACCATTT
>NW_003546650.1:58551-91958 GCF_000090795.2 Amphimedon queenslandica | reverse complement strand
TGAAGAACTACAGAGATAATCAGCTAAATATACTTTCTGCATACATAATGTGGGGGTGAGCCTGATGGTTTTTAGCCAAGGTTTTACATCACAAGTCTCAAAAACTTCAATGATGTGTTTAATTAGCTTGTGCTACAGCAAGATTGAAAGTTAAAGGCAACGGTCTGGAAAATTTGTCTCAAAGTAGCTGATATACTTTTCAAGCCCTGTAAATCAATAACTGGCCTCTGAAACAAAGTTTTAGTCAAAAAGTCAAAATATTATACTTGGTTGCAATAACCCTTCAACCTTGCTGTAGCACTAGCTAATTTTACATTATTGCAGTTTTTGGGACTTGTGATGTAAGACCTTGGAGTTTTCAGCTAAAAACCTTCAGCCCCACCCCTTTATTATGTATGCAGCTCATTTACCTGAATATCTCTGCAGTGGTTCAACTTAATTTAGTACTTTAATTTTTATAACAAGCAATTTTGCATGTCTACATACCTATTGATATCAAACAACACTCTCCATCTTACTTTTAAAAATTATTATAATCCAATTTTTGTATTGAGCCAACAGGTAGAAATTCTCATTTCTGGATCAAAATGACTTTGCCTATAGACAACTTTTGACATTTCTGTTGCTGCATGGCATCGCTAGATGTGTAGAATGATTTGGCATCAGTTCATATGGACTATAATTCTGTTTGCATTATAAAAATACTACTGTATATTGCAGGTCATTTGCTGTATTAGTAAGACAATTTATAAAAATTATCAAAAAGAACACCGTTTGTAATGTGATCTTGATGTCTTTTCACTAAAACATAAGAGGGAAATATGGACATGACCTTGCTTGAATGAACTCCTAGGCTAGCTTGGGATATCAAGATATGGAAACACTAAAGAGATAGAGAAACAGAAAGGACTAAAAGAGGGATTGAATTGTAATGGTAATTTAAACTTATTACACAAGCAATTACTCATTGATAACAGGTTTGACTAGTCAATTGCATTCATGTACTTGTATCCACAAATCTTATCACTATAGCTAGAGCCTCACCAACATGAGTTAAGTCATCAAATATGGCTGATACAGGTAAACCTTGTATTCCTTCTGTAGTCGTTCGACCTCAATGAATTAGGGCAGCTCATTCTTATAGGTACATGTAGGTAGATTGCACTTTAGTTGTATAATTTTGCAATTGCATGATGATATATATGGGTTTTGTCAGTACTACTGCCTATATTTTACTGTATATGTTTTATAAATAACAATTTGATTGATTGATTATGTCATTCTGATGTCTTAATTTGTGACTGAATTTTCTATACATGTTTAATCTCAGGCTTAAGGCTGTTCCACTGTGTGCGTATGATTCATCATTTAGTGTAAGTATTTTTGTTTTATAACAATTATTACCAAAAACTAACATGTTGTAATGTTGCTATAGGTTTATAACACAGTTATTCTCTGTTAATATAGGTACTCTTCTCAAAGAGTTTGGTGTTCATTGATCTATCTTCTTCTCCTGATGTCCCTCTTTGTGTTTCTCTCCTCATACTAACTCAAGTAATTAACTGTAAAATACATGTACATGTACCTACATATTATGCATGTGTACATTAATGTATGCACAAACATTGCTATTAGTTTTTTTATGTATCAAGACACAGTACACACTACTTTGCATGTACATGTATGTACATTAAAGGCGAGAGAGTGAGTAAGAATGGGGCGTCTTTCTGGTGATGTATTATCTATTGTGTAGGAGAATGTCGCCAATACTTAACAAAAATGTGTAAGAGAAAAGAATGAAGAGAGCTTGAAAATGTCCAATTAGAACATTAAAGTGTTTAAAGGTCAACATCACTCTATAATTAAAATTACCTTCTCTTTCTGTCTCTCTTACTACAATGAACTATAACAAACTGGGCATTCAATAAGGATCTAGAGAGTTTATAGTTTATAAATGCTGTGTTGCATTGGCTGAATCAGTGATGTTGGTAGGTGGCGTGTAAGTGTACAGACAGTATTTCAGTGGTAATTTCGACAGGCCTTAAATGCTTAATTTCTTCCCTTAAAGGAACACAATGTTTTGTGTACTCGTACACTCTCCTCTCTTCTTCACTATCATTCCTTTCTTAATGGCATTACTATTGTACATGTACATGTCCCTTCTCTCTGCATCTTTCTCATCTTTGCTCCTGTATGTTTCTATCCTATGTGTATGTTTCTTCCTCTCTATGGTCCTTTCTAAATGTACATGGGTATTCCTCTCCCCATGACTCTCTCTCTCCCACTTATAGTCTCCCTCTCTTTTGCTAAAAGTATCTCTCACTTTTCACTCCACCTGTGCCTTTTTTCAATTCATCTCTTTTGCCCTATGTGATGTCCATTCCATTGTATCATTAAATTTCATTCTTTCTCATCACTTATTCTGTCTATGTCTTCTGAGCTTCCTGTCCACCTAATTTAATGTCATAAAGACACTTCACTGTTAATCCCTATTGTGTATGCACCAGTGATGTAGTTGATTACTTAATTATTGCATTCACATTCATATAAAAAATTTATGTCCCAGGCCTACATACATGTATATGTCACTGAAGTAGCTACATCAGCCATTACATACAGTTACTAATGTTGTTTGACCATTACAATTCACTCCTCTCTATCTCTTTAGTGTTTCAGTCTTACTCAAGGCTAGGATTTACACTACTGACATCAAGTCTTTCATTCAAGTAAGGTCAATATTATAATTTCCCTATTTATGTTCCTCTGTATGATTAGAGTGAGATTAAAGACAGAGAGAACACATAACCTTTTATTATTGCTGTGTGTTATTTTCTTTTATATTAAATTATTACTTTTAAATTATTATTTTACTAATGCAACAGAGACGGCATGATTTCATTTCATCCAGAGATCAGAAAATTACCTATTGGCTTAAATTATAAATACTGAAACTTTAAAGGAAATAAAAAGTTGTACGACTTGTGCTGCTTTTAAATTTTTACCATGCACTGTTTATCAATTATGCATTGAACTTCAAATATTTTTTAAATATTTGTGCATAGCTTTTGATTCTTTAGGAACTTACTTGTTCTAGTAATTAGGTAATTTTATCTCCCTTCTTTCATTCCAGACTCGGTTGCAATGGAAGTTGATGTTCTCGTTTTCCTGGTGTATGGCAGCTTAAATGAAGCATGGATTTCAACAAATAAGCGAGTAGGAAACTTGCCATTATTGATTCTACCAGATAGCACTGCT
Organism: Amphimedon queenslandica; assembly: GCF_000090795.2. NCBI lineage: Eukaryota > Metazoa > Porifera > Demospongiae > Haplosclerida > Niphatidae > Amphimedon > Amphimedon queenslandica. The sequence continues at coordinate 88,703 of NW_003546650.1, read as the reverse complement.
ATTTTTCCATTACTAAATGCAGTTTTGTTTTTATTGATAATTCTATTTATTGTAGCTTTTACGAGCAAGTGACAGCATTAATGTTTTGCTATAAATATAATATTGCATTAATGAATATTATTACAGTCTCCATGAATATGATTACTTTGTTATGAATTAAAGTTTATGATAATTTAGTCTCACATGATTAAGTGAGCAACAGGATGGGAATACGCCAACTTTGCACACGATGAATTGTGTTCTGAAAGAGTGAAGGTGTTGATGAAACTTTGTAAATATAGATGGCAAAAAGCATCTGTTGAACCTAAATTATGACTAAAATTACTATTATAGGCATATAAAATAATATCTTATGTTTGATGTAATAAACAATAGTCTCTAGAGCTTCTGTTTCATCCATTTTTGACTTCATCACAAAATAAATGTGTGATTTGACCTACTTGGTGGTAGAAGTATTCAACTGGAGCTCATCCAACTGAGAACTTGGCTCTAAATCAAGTGAAACTCCTCACTGTCAGTCTTCTTTGCTAATGTCCATGCTTATTCATGTGTGTAGATTATTCATTATTATGCTCTATGAGTCATATCTGGCGTCAAGAGCATATGGCACATCAATATCACTTCCTGTTTCTTATGCATGTGTGTATGTAGTAGATCTATTTATAATGCAATTAATTTGAGTAGGTGCGGCTATAAGACTGTTGACTGTTCACTTTAACTGTGTATTGCTGTTTTATCCAAGTTACTTTTGTTGGACCTTGTTTAATAATTGAGGTAAAATTGAATGTTTCTAACAAAGATGTATGATGTATCTATAGAAGATGCCAAAGACACGAGCTAAGACAAGAAAAGTCGACAGGAGGACCCTAAGAAAAGAAAGATTTCATCATTTGGGAAAGAAAAGTTGGGAAAAGGTATGATTTCATGTAACTCTGTGTGTTAGTTAAGCATAGCTAGTGGATGGGAATGATCTATAGAAGAGTTGCAGGGGAAGTAAATGTAATTAAGGAGAGCAGTACAGTTTCCTATACGCCTATGGCGTGGGTGAGGGCAATAACGAGAGTTGTGGCTCATTGTCAATCATCTTAAGTGGAATTAAAGGAAAAGTCTTGTTATGAGATGAAGTAGTACTATTAATAGCAAGCCAAACAGCTATTTTACTTATTGCATGACTCCTGAATGGATAGACTTTTTGTAACTTGTAGCACCACTTCACTTGTTGCTACAGCTAAGTATTTGGTTGTTTTATACTTGTATATCTATGAAAAAATAATTGCCATCAGCTGTTTTGCAAATGTTTTTGAAGCTTTTGTGTAACTTGGGGTATGTCTGTTTTTTACGATCCGTAGAGTATGTCATTAAATTAATAAACCATGATTATAGAGGGAGGAAATAGTGTTCAAATGCACTATTTCCTTCCTACATAATGGTGTCACTAGGCACTATTATACACATATACAATTTGACCTATCTATGTAGGCAGAAATTAGTACCAAGCACTATTTTGTCCCTACAATACTATAGGGAAGAATTAGTGCCTGCTGCACTATTTTGTTCCTACAATACTTAAGGGAAGAATTAATGGTTGCTGCACTATTTTGTCTCTATAATACTATGGGGAAGAATTTGTGCCCTCTGCACTTTTTTTCATAATGTAACAGCACTTTGTTTCCCTCATATACTGTAGTGGAAAATTTTGGAGGGAATTGAAGTTGGTGAACTTGGCATTTTGATAGCAAAACTCCAAAATAGAATCCACCATTTCAAGCCATTATATGCATGCTCAATGGTATGTGACCACAAATTTGCCATATTAAAATTTGCCAATTACCAAAATAATAGTAATTTGCCGAATTTAACTCCTTCCAAAATTTCCTGCAATATGGGATAGCTACGCAACATTTATCTGGTCACCTTTAGCATTCCACCATGCATTTTGCAAGTATAATTAGCTACATAGACCAATATAACAACTTTGAACATTAAATAACATACATTTGTTAACTTGTTTGTAATAATCAATGTAGTTGGGTAACACATTCTGATACATTGCATCATGATTTTCATGTCATAGATGGGAATGGCATGTAAAATATGTTTTTGAGACATTCAATCATGTGTTGTCTCATGTGTGACTGATCGAATATATTGTTAGCAGGATCATTTCCATAAAGAATAGATACTGCGTATGCTACTGCAAAGCAGGCACATTCCTTATCACCTTTTGCTTCACCAACCACGGTACTTTTACCATAGCAGATCCATAGAGGGCAATGAGCTGCTTCTTTAACTCTGAGTGAATGATCTCTGTGTAGAAGGAGTCATAAAGAAAAGCAATGCCATCCATAAAATGACTAGTAACCCAATGGTCTCCAAAGTTGTGGAAAAATAATGAATCATTTGTAGCCAGCTGAATGAGACTTAGTTTCTGAGTATACAAACACGACTGAATCATTGGCATGTCTGGGAATTGTTTTGACAGTAGTTTAGCAGTAGCTATGACATGCTTGTCTGAAAGGTGATGGGTTCCTTCTAGCTGTAAACAATCATTTTCCTGAAGATTTAATTCTTTTATCCAGTAGTTTACAGGACTAGCAGGTATCTCGTCAATGATGATGAGCAAAAGCATACCTGTATATGGGTATAGCATAAAATTGATGGCACACATTAATAAAAATGATATACATGTACCTACAAACATCTTGAAATTTTGATAACTGCAGTTTTTTCTCATCATATGACTTACACAATGTATCTTTACCCCAAAATAAAGCATGCTAGAGGTTATCTTCACAAAAAAAAGACCTGTACCAAAATTATGTTGCATCACATAAATTTCATAGCATTCAATACCCTTTGCCTTTCTGCCATGTCTTCCAGCCCTTCCAAACTGTTTGACTAATTCGTCAAATGTGCTGCATGTGAGCAACCAAGTTTAACAACCAAGTCTATATTAGGAACATCTATACCCATTCCAGGTGCAGAAGTGCACACCATTAGCTATAAATATACATAAATTTGTTATCATACACAGAATTAATGCTTGATACACTTGCTTGTGTGTCAGAGTATCAAAACACTGATCCTCAATTATCTACAATTTGTCATGGCTAGATAAATTTTGGCCATGATAGCTACTACTATTTATTCCTTTTCCTTTTAAAGCAATTGCCAAAGCTGCAACATCTTTAACAAAGTTAGTATATACACAATGGAGCGATTGTTACCAACTACTTCAGCAAGATAGTCAGCAATAGATGTGTAGTAGTCTGTAGTACCGGTTGAAATGACATAGCATAATATAAAATGTCAATTTCTTTAACTCTTCATCATGGAGTGAAATATTTCTCTTGTTTACCATTGAAGTTTTGAGTATTGGTTCTATCATCGTGGACAATCTTTTCCTTAACTTTTGAAGTGGCAGTTGCTGTTAATGCCATTAATGATATACAAGGAAAATGAGACTTTAGATGCAAAAGCAGTCTATATTCAGTTCTAATAAAACAATAAGTTAAAATTAGAAACTTCAACTTTTTGTAGCCATATAATTATTGTATGGATGATTTTTGGACAGAAAGATTTTGGCAGCTTTTTTGCAAGAAGCACTTTCAAGATCTTACAGAGGCATTTTTGTGCCCATATAGTATATGGTAATTACTAGTGTGTATATTTAAGTGTGTGTGAGTGTGTAGTAATGCTTGTTATATCATGGCCTCTAATTGAAATTTTGCTAATCCTTATTTGGTGATATGGGCCTACGCAAAATTATTTCCACATGAAATAAACCAGCTATAGGGTAATAGCTAATGAGTTGACTGTGTAGCATACCTGAATGATTTGCAACAAATTATGGGATGAGCTTCATCCACTGCAATGAGACATATTTCTTTGTTTCTGGTCATTGATAGAAAAATTTGTCATGGTTGCTGTTGCTTGTCATAGAAAGATTCTAAACAAGAGTATATTTTTACAGGTTATTCAATATGTTGTGCTTTTGAGCAGAACCGAGGAACGTAGCAGAAACACCATGCTACATACTTGATCACACATGAGACATATTGTCGATGAAATAACAATGGCCAACTTTCCAGTAAGTAATGGTGGAATAACATAGCACATTAATTTTCCTGTGCCAGTTGGTTGAACTATAAGCTGTCTTTCCCTTCGATAGCGTTTTTAATTGCATTCATCTGCCATTTATGAATACTTGAGAGCATTAAATGTTTTGCTACTAGGCTTTGAATAACTAAATGAGTGTGATCAAAACTTGGGTTGAGTTCTAAACAAAAGTTTCATTTTAAAAATCACAAAATTCAATAATTATATATACCTTCAAAGCAGCTATCTATGGCTTTATTGTTAAAAGGTTTTATATTGTGGCCACTTCTGTTAACATTTTTATGTCTCAATGATGAACACTTCACACAATTTGGCAGTTTACGGTCTTCACAATTGTCACTGCAGTTGTCAAATTCTTCCTAGCATTTATTAAGGATTGTATCTTGAATAGAAAAAGATGGTAAAGTATCAACATTGTAGAATCATTCTCCTGTAGCAAAGACATATCTCCATGTTCCTTTTCTACCCACAAAACTATCCCTTCCTTTGACTATTGTAATGTCACTTCACACCATTTCATTATCTGTTTAGCACTTTTTAAAGACATGAGTGCCTTTTGTTTTAGTACAAATAATATACAATGCATGACATATATTAAAGTCTTTAAATTAACAAAAAGTAAAATTTAAAATCAGTTACTTATTTTTCAATGATAGTGATACTATAATTATGGTAGTACACATGTAGACCATAAAAAACGGAGTTATTTAGGTTCTTCACAAATTGAATGATAAATAATCTCAGTAATTTCAAAAGCATCATCATTCCATTAAAATTATCTTAAACACACACATCTCCCTCTATCAAATCAAACTTATCTTTATAGATATGGCCTTGGCAAATGTATAATTATGTGAATATCATGTATTTTGTTTTAGAAATAAATTCCCCCAAATTAAATAGGGGTAAAATAGTGCAGCTGTCACTAATTCTTACCTGTAATATTGTAGGGACAAAAAAGTGCAGCAAGCACTGATTCTTCCCTAAAGTAATATAAGGACAAATTAGTGCCTGCTGCACTATTTTGCCCCCATATACTTTAATTGTGACAAAAAATTGCACAACATACTAATTCTATATTGTAGGACAAAATAGTGCAGAATGCACTGATTCTTCCCTATAGTATTGTAGGGACAAAATAGTGCAGCAGGCAGCCAGGCACTAATTCTTCCTTATAGTATTTTGGGGACAAAATAGTGCTTGGCACTAATTTCTGCCTATATAGATAGGTCAAATTGTATAATGTGTATAATGTGCCTAGTCACACCATTATGTAGGAAAGAAATAGCACTATTTTTTACCCTCTATAATCATGGATTTCTTTTATTTAATGATATCTTATATAAGCACCCTGTTTGTTATGCAAAGGTCTCTAGTGCAATCTGTAATGGTTTATTTTTAGCCAAAAGTGTTGCAGTTGTTGAGAAACTTATCTTTGCTATTTTATTATTTCTTTCCTTTGTTAGAGAAGAGAAAAGAAATTAAAAGATTGTGATTCCTGTGTCACTGTTTCTAGAGTCGATGTACCATTGCCTGTTGTGCATGTAAGTTCTTCTTCAATAATTTTTAGTGAGTACCTATTTAAAATACATTTAAAGTACATTAATTAAGAAGAAATTGCATGCATTTTGACTCAAAACTAGTTACTTCTGTTGTGCCTATTTGGGCAATCTCCTGCCTAATAGATAATGTTTTAAGGAGTGTCTGACTTTTGATACCACCATGATTAAGTTTACTTTTGATACCACCATGATTTTACCGCCATCATTTTAAAAATAGTGTTCAAATGCACTATTTCCTTCCTACATAATGGTCCTACTTTACTTTTAGAGATTTCCTACTTTTAGAGATTTTGAGTATTGTTAATAAAATTTTTCTTGAAGTGTGCAAAAAAACTTCAAAAGTGATTGATCCAGTGTAATTAAGAATCATCCAGTGTATAAAAGAAGTACAATGTATTTGTACAAGGAGTGGACAGGGTTTTGTCCTTCTAATGGCTGGCTATTTATATTTGTAGATTAATTTTGGAATGAATATTAGGATGTAAAAATGGCTACTTAGTGATAATCACCATAGTTTTAAAGAACTACTGTAATGTGATCTTTTCAGACCTGGGGTCAATTACAGTTGTAATTATAATTTAATGGTCAATTACAATTACAGTTGTGTAATTGTAATTGAGCTTCAGCTTACGTAATTGAAGTTTCAGTTACATTTCATTTACAGAATGTACAGATACACAAAGATATGTTTTTAATGTACACTAGTGTCTATTGGTTTATTTGATAACTGCAAATCACTACCTGATGTAAATTCTAAGCCACAGTGTAAGCATTGCAATGTATCTTTTTGACATCAAGTTGTAATTGTAATTGAAAATGTAATTGAAATTACACTGTCATGGTGTAACTGTAATTGTAATTGAGCCTTTTTTTGCAAAAGGAGCGTAATTGAATGCGTAAATATAATTGAGCTTTTGTCATTGACCCCTAGTCTGGATCTTTATATCAGTAATTTCAATGATTTTGCCAAAAATATCTGTCACTTTAGCTAACCTCAGGCACTATTCATTTAATTTCTAATTGCACATTTTGAATGAATTATATTCTGGTATGCAGTAGCTGTACTCTGGCAGTTTTGGTATACTTTCTTATGCATCCATGTACCATGGGAACAATAGATTATTCATGCATGTCATTTTAAAACCTCAGTTAAAGTTAGTTTTGTAATTCATATTGTATCTTAAATTTTGAGCATTGCATCAAAATTAAGGAACTATACCTTATGTGGTTGCCTTTTTGCCGTCTAGTGAGGGAAGAAAGTTACAAAGAAAATACTGTAGTTTTTGGTAAATTTAATCTGCCAGTAGATTTTAAAAAATTCACCTGATGAACTGGTGATGTCTTTTCGTTCAGAAACAGCTTTTTGTTGATATCAGAGACTTGATGGCTATTAAAATAATGTATTTGCAATTCTGTCTCATATTTGATTACATAACCACTGTTCTTTAAGTGTTAGAAACGTTAAACATTCCCATTAACAAAGAACTGAAACATAAGGTTAAATGTATTGAGTCAACTTAACTGTTTTATTTTTTGTAAATAGTTATGACATTTTTTACAAAAATGTATTCGTCTTTACATTTCTTCTTATCATTTCTGTCTACATACATACATGTATTCTGTGCAGTTTTAAATTTAATCCTAATGCAGTGTTATATGGCAATGATCCTGCATGTGAGAGAGCCCCTAATAGGCTTTCATTTATATACAGTACAGGGCGAAAAAAGATAAGTAGCTACTCTACTGTTGCGTAGGTACAGTTTAGAGAGAAAAAAAGCTAAGTAGCGAAGAGTAGTTCCTACGAACTGCACTTTTCTTCCTACACAGCTCATGCGAATCAAAACGGTAGTAGTAACGAGCAGCTTTGCTTTCTTTACTCCTGTGCTACTCTACTCTACTGATGTGCTGCGCATGCGCTACTCAATACTGCGCATGCGCATTAATTTTCACCAGCCCGGTTACAACTCAGTGGAAACGAGTAGAAATGAGTCTTAGAAAGCTGATAAAAGACACCCAGAAGAAGACAAATCGTAAGTTAAAGACATGTTTAGGAGTCTTGTTACTATTTTAAATGTAGCTTCTTACTTTTTGAAATACTTTAAGCAAGACGATACTTATTCTATTGTGAAAGCAAACTGTGTAGAAGTTGAGCAGCTGGAAGCTGGTACCTCCTGCAGAGTAAGGGATGGAAAGGACTTTCATGATGGCACAATAGTCACCTTTGGTAACACTGTACTTTAATTTTTAGTCAATAGCTGCACATATAATTTTCTAGGAGATAAGAAAGATGTAAGTAATGCAGCAGGTGATATTATTAAGATTGAGAAAGAGTCAGCGGAGAATTTGGAGAAAGAGTCAGCCAAGAATATGGAGAAACAGTCAGCTGAGAGTATGAAGAATGAGTCAGACTACAAAGCGTGGCACAATGAAAAGGAAAGCTTAGAAAAGTGAGATGGTATATAGTATTACTAACCCTACATGTAAATTCACATCTACATGTAGGTACCACCGAATAAAGAAACCTAAAATAGAAAAAGGAAAGGAAGGTGAAGGTACATAATGCATTAAAAAGGTAATTTATTATAAAAACACAAAACAGAAATGCACAGTTAATATTGTTGCTGTTGGTTGTGCTACAAATAATGAATCTGCTGCAAATAATGAAGCAACAAGCTTCAACACTGGAGATCCTTCTAAGCATATTAGTATCGGTAAGATTAAATATAATAATAATTATTACTATTGTTTTACTTGTTATTATTAGAAGCAAGAAAACCTTCAGAGAGAAAAGAGGCAGATTCCAGTGAAAGAATTCTTTGTCATAGCCCTCCACCACTTCCACCACCACTTGCACTGGTGGAGCTTAAAACTCAAGCTGCATGTAGTACAGAAACAGGTGAATTGTTTTACAAGTACCTGTACAAATTTAGTAACATTAATAACATATTACTTGATTATCACAAACAATTAATGTTGTTTTGTTTAGAGGTAATATACTGTCTCTAATTAGAAGAATGGAAATTTTAGAAGAACAGAGTATCATGGTGCCATTCCAATTGGGTTGCTTAACATACCATTTCTTTGGAAATACTAGCCCGGCATGAACACAAGGGTTAGTATTCAGTAATAATTATTAGAGATTAGTAATATCCTATTAATATTCTAGGCAGGTACTCTGCTACATACATGAACAGTAATGGAAGTACTTCTAGTGCCCCATCTGCTTGCAATCTACCTCAGCATACTGATCCAGTAACTCCAACTAATGAGCCAGTAAAGGCAATCATCACCAATACTACTGTGCACACTGGTAATAGAAGGAAAATAGATTTTAATGCTCCTTTGTTGAATCCTGATACTGTGATTAATAAATATCCCAAACTGAAGACACTCTCTCAAGTTGGACAATCATCTGTAAGACTAGCTAGCAAAGTTTACTTTGGACCATCACTTTTGATTAAACGTAGTGTGTATAGGCAGAAGGAGAACCCTCCTTTGCCATCTGGTGCTCTAATGGAGCTGAAGCAGAAGCTACTGGGATTATTCCATCCACGTGATATTAGTACAAAGAAGGAATTTTAGCTGTATTGGTCTAAGTGTATTCAAGCAATAAATCATTACTCTTCAGGGCTTAGAAGCAAATATCCACCTGATATTAAGAATCTAGAGTAGAAGGCTACACTGAGTATAGTATCATATAAGATAATAAATAGTCTAACACAGTGACACTGTTGATATACATGTATATATATTATATATTAGATATAATGATATAAAGATGCAAAAGATATACAATGAATAAAAGATATACTTTGCTTTAAATTATTATAATACCTGTGGGAGGGAGAAGGATTGGGAGGGGTATAGAAGAGAGTTATAAGTGCATGCAATCTGTAATGTACAAGTCTGTTAGCATAGATTACATGTATGTGATGTTACATTTATAAGGAAAGAGGAAGATCGAAAGAGCTACTGTGTACATGTACAAATATTAATATCCAGTGGGACCTCCATTATTGCATTCAATCACTTTCGATATTACTTTACGTAAGTGTCCGATATATTTTCTACACTTTCTTCTATCCAGTGGGACCTCCATTATTGCATTCAATCACTTTTTGATATTACTTTACGTACGTGTCCGATATATTTACTACACTTTCTTCTATTTACAGTTTCCCAACAATCCATGATTCCTTTGACTAATTCCTCCTTTTGTTGTGGTTGCACTACTCTTCTGACATTCTTTGAGCTCGTGCCATAGATTTTCAATCGGATTAAGATCTGGGGATTCTGGTGGTGTTTTCCACCAGTTTATTTTGTTGGCTTCTAACCACTCCTTTACTTTCTTTGAGGAATGTTTGGGATCATTATCCTGCATCAATCTTTGAGATGGATTTAAATGCTGGGTATAAGGAATCAGTCCATTTTCCAAAACTTCAATAAAGCCAGCTGAATTCATTTTTTCTTCAAACAGCACAATTGGCGTCTTTCCTTGGCAACTTATACCTGCCCATGCATGTACCTTATAGGGGTGTTTTGCTCTATATAATAGGTTTTTTAAAAATACCATTAACGTACATGTAATATTAATATAGTGCTACCTTGGTTTTGGTTTCGGGGGCACCTATTTTCCTTCATGAAAATCTCCTGTGGGATTCGAATTCAATTGTACACTCATCACTGTACAGTACATCAGAAAAACCAGTAGTCCTGTGCTCCTGCAACTGATCTTGAGCAAATTTCATTCGCTTCTCTTTATTTGGTTCTCTAATGATCTGGCAGTATGCACTCCCACCGTATGTCCAACCAAGTGTATTGCGAGACTTCAATATTGTTTTCAGTGACAGTGAATGACCTTTCTCAACGAGAAGCTACTGAAGTTGAGTAGCAGTGCTTTCATCATCAGCTTGCATTTGGTCCTATACTATCTTTAAAACTTCTCTGGTTACTTTTGAAGGTCTTCCAGATCCTATATTGTGAAAATAATGAGAAGTGTAGTGGAATTAATACTGACAAACCTGGCCTTTGAGTAATTGAACCAGTTTCCATGTATTTCTTAATCAGTTTGCTCACACCTGAGACTTTGACATCCAGTGCTACAGTAAAATTAGTGGTAAATACTTACTCAAAAACTTACAAAAGGAATGTGAAATCCTCTGTTGTTTGTACGTGCTGTACACCATTGTCACTAGTCCACCAGATAAATGCGCGCATTTTTGCAATTTGAAAGGGGTAGTAAGTACAGGGTTAATATAAGCTTTACATGTACATAAAATATTATGTTTTACAATTCAGAACAAAAATAAAAGTCAGAAAAAGAAATGACTACAAACATGCATTGTAACTCCTAGACTTCGTAATAACAGATCACCATTGCACTGTGACAGTCATAGTCTGTCGCTACGGCACAGTAGAATCACCGTTCCTACATAAGAAGAACCTTACACATAGTAATAAAACCTTTACTTACTGATATCCGGCTACTTTTTAGACCCATATTCTTTGAAACTAGTAGAGTACAAGCGCTAGTAAGTGCCGTTTAGTATAAGTAGTAGACGGTAGAGTAGCCTTGGAAGAGTAGTATATAGTAGCTGTGCAGGGTAGCTGTGCAGTGGGCAAGGACTACCCTGCCCACCAGCTACTCTGCGCATGTGCAATACAAGCACAGCACAAGGGTCAATCCTACGCAGTGGAAGGTACTTTACTGCGCGGTGCAATAGTAGTGACGCTGCAGTTACTTAGCTTTTTTTTCTCTAAACTGTAGTTCGCTGGTCCTTCGTTGCGCATGTGCAAACCGATCAGTGGCAGTAGTGCACTTGGTCAGCCGCAGGACAGTAGCTCAACAGTGAATCGAGCAAAGAGCCTCCTCAACGGCGTTTTATAAGCAGAGAGCAGCAGTAGAGATGAACTTGGAGAGTAAAGACAGCCAAGAGAAGCATCCTCAAGTCCTTTGAGAGCCTCTAGAGTGCATGTGCGCTTGTTACATGGAACATGTGTCTGGGCGGTATCAACAGTACTTCCTGGGCATATTGCAGTGAAGAGTAACGAAGTAAAATCACTACCTACGCACTACCTGTGTACTACTTATCTTTTTTTCGCCTTCTACTGTATATGACATGGAAAAATAAAATATCATTAGTTGCTCTTGCGTGTCAGGGAAAAGTTCCACGTTGCTGCAGAGTTACTGTCATAAATGTTTCGATGATGGGCCTCTAGGATTATTCACTGATTAACGAAGATAATTTATCATTACATTAATACCAAGAGTAGATGATAGTTAGAGAGAGTGTCGAAATGCACTATGCTAGCTGGAATATGACCGTGTGAACTTTCTTGCACATCTTTGGGCATTCCCGCATACTGGGTGTGGCTGAGTAGAAAAAAATGGCTGCCTAGTTTGCTCAACAAGGTTTACTGGCCATTTTGGAGTCTCTGCAATAGCTGTACTGCATAACAGGCTTCAGCAGGATTATAAAGTTTACTAGTATGATGTCTAAAGCTTCTTCAAGTGTTCTCCACTGTTCCTTATGCAAACTTCTACACGTGCTTTTAGTAGGTACACCCACACTTCAGGTCTCACGTGACTTAGTTCTACGTGGTCATATTCCAGCTGGCATAGTGCAGTTTGACACTCTCTCTAACTATCATCTGCTCTTGTTAATACTGAATAAGTAATGATTATTCTCACAACAAGTGGGCATGTTTGACCTCATGTTTTGAGGAAGTTTTATCTGTCAAGTGTTGTGTTCCGTCACTCCATTCTCTTTGTTATAGATTCATACTGAAGAACCAGTACCTTCTGAGGAAGAGGACAATGTTCTTGGTGCCACTGAAGATGAAAAGCCCACTCCAGGTGAACCTGATTGCACATTTACACTCGATACTCCTTGCAAGAGTAATTTGCACATAGATGCTTCCAGTAATTGCATGGTTGTCACAGAGACTACACAGTTGGTCAAATTTGTGGAACAATATTCAATTTGCCAGGAGACCAATTGTCAAGGTAAACTGAAAGTAAACTCGATAGAACTGGCTGGCCTGGGGGGAGCAGCATCACTCTCTTTTGGCTGTACTAACTGTGGTAGCTGCAATGTCAAATTTGAAACCTCATCTCAGAGGGAGAATGGTGATGCTGCTGTATCTAAGATTTTACAAGTTGCTACAATTTGTTCTAGAGCATCTTATGCCATATATAAGAAAATGTTTCACCACATCCTTGCAATGCATACAGTCAGCGACAGTGTTTTTTTTGGGACACTAAAAGAGATGTATGACCATGTGAAGGACATTTAAGATGGCATTTGCTTGGAAGCCAGAAAGGAAATGCAAGATATGGATCAGGAAAAATTAGGGAGCTGGCAGAGGGCTGTAACCTGTGGCGATGCGGTTTGGCTGACTAGAGGCAGTTTTAGCCGAAACTGCACATACACTGTCAGAAATTACTTGACTGGTGCTCTTTTGTATTATTGTCACATTTGTCAAAAGGGAAGTGACAATTTGTGTCAAGATGACATATATGAAGGCACATCAAAAGCAGCAGAAGGTTTTGGTGCTAACGAGGTATTCAAGCTCATGGTCAAGGATCAAATGAATGTGGAATGCCACATTCAAGACGGAGACAGCACATCTGAGAATGTTGTCTTGAAACATTTTCCACTTTGTCGGGTATTGCGGTGTGGCAATCATGTGGCGAAGAATCATGCTATAAAGTTAGACAAATTGCGTAAATTAAAAGAAATGACAACTAATGATGGTGTTAGAGTAGAATGCTACTGCAAGGGGAAAAAGCATGCGAAGCATTGTGGTTGCCTCACTGAGAAGTTCATTAGAAAAGCCAAAGCCTCATTTCAGATGTGCCTTACGAATGCTGGCACAGACCCCAATGCTTTCTCAGAGAAGTTAATGAACTTGGCATTGCACCACTTTCAGGATGAACACCAATGGGATGGTGGCCAGTCTGATTTTCACCCATTAGTAGTGTGTAGCTGTGGTTCTTGTACAGATAAATACAATTTAAAATGCCAAGGAAAACCTTACAAAAGTGACCAAGTTTTGAAGTGTCCTTTTCATACCCTAGCTTACAAGTTAGAGTGTCAGGAAAAGGCAGGTCTGGCTGATGTATTGATACATCCTGAAATAGGTAAAGTCACAACAAACCCTGTTGAAGCTTCGCACAATGTGCTAGTTAGGTATAGGTCCAAAAATTGGAACCTTGCACGTCTTCACTACCACGTTTCTACCAACATAGGTCTCATTCAAGGTTGCATGACCTATCTTATTACAAAACGTGGTCCTCAGTACCACTGGATTCTTGACATCCTTGAGCGGATGTGCCTTCCTGTTGTTCAGAATCTTCCATCTATCTTGGAGAAGCTGAATGCAGATAGATTTTTTGATATAAAAAGCAAGAAGACCAATGTTGCTAAAGCAAGGAGGAAGCTATATAAGAGAAAGCGTAAAGTCTTTGAACATCAACGCAGGCAATTGTTTGTAAAAGAGAGTGCAATGAATCACAATTATGGAAGGGATGCATCTACTGAAGAAGTAATTGCAGATGCCTCGATTGACAAATGCAAATGTGGCTCAACGGACCACAGAAGGACGTCCCACAAGAGTTGTCCACTGAGGAGAACCTGTGATACTGCTACTGGAATTGATACCTCCTGTGACATCAATGCATCCAAAAGTGATGACAATGTATCTGAATATGACGATGATTGTTATGACTTTGAATGTTCCCTAAGTGATAAAACGGTTGTTGAATCCTGTGCATGTCCCAATTTTCCATGTCACAAATGGGATTGCCCTGATAATGTAAGATATAGGAAAAGGGCTATGGACAGCTCACTCACTCCTGGTGCCTTGTGGACACCGCCACTTAAGAAAATGGGTCTGAATTCACCGAAAGTCCCTTCTCCATTAGTTTTATCAAAAATTAAAGACCAAAGTACCCCTGCTCTTGGAAGTGTTATTGTCCCATGCAATGCATCAACTGCTGAAAAAGTAGGCTCTGCTACTGTATCCACTCCATCTTTTATCCTTGGTAAAACGTTGGAGATGTCTGTATCAAAATGCTGTTCGCCATCCAATACTCTTGTTCTACCACAAATTCTACGGCAAAGTACTCCTGTGGTGCACATTTCACACACTGTATCAACTGTTCATAAAGTAGGCTTTCACTCCACATGTACTCCAACTTCTGTGGACAACATGCCGGAGGTACATGTATCTTTAAGCAAGTGCCCTTCACCGTCGATGACCCCAGGCCCATCAAAATTGAATAAGCAAAGTTCCCATTTAGCAGTGGCTGAAACAGTGGGTTCTCCTTCTGTACATACTCCAATTTTGTTGCAGAATAAAAAGTGGGATTCCTCAGTACCGCTGACCTCTGTTCCATCCAAAAGTACTCCAACATCTATCCACAAGATGCGGGAGGTACAGGTATCTTTAAGTAAGTGCCCTTCACCATCAATGACACCAAGTCCATCGAAATTAAAAGAGCAAAGTTTCCATTTAGCAGTGGCTGAAGAAGTAGGTTCTCCTTCTGTATGCACTCCAAGTTTGTTTGAAAATAAGAAGTTGGAGCTCTTTGTACCAAGGTGCTTGCTGACCCCTTTTCCATTCAAAATGAAAGACCACAGAACGACTGGTGTTGATAGTGTAACTGTTCCTCACAATGACTTTGTGGGTCGAAAAGTAGAGACAAAATCATTTCACAGTCTTGAATCAGACTGTTTAATTGATGAAGAAAAGACCAAGGGTGCTTTAAAGGTTTTGCATGAAATGTTACCACCTCCTTCTACAAATAGAGATTGGGTACAGAAAGCAGTTGCAATTATATCAAAGCTCTCTGGTATCGCAGTTGTTCAATGTGTTGATGCTGTCAAACAGGTTCCTTGCAGAGAAATAGCTCCTCATATTCGGGATGAGATTGTCGGTGATGGGGCATGTTTCTATAGGACAATTTCAAAAGCCATTACTGGTACTGAAGACAATCATTTTGCAGTCCGTATGTCCTTAATTAACTTCATGCTTGACCCTGCCAATGTTCTTGCCTTTGGTAGACTCGTTCGTTCAGGAATTTATTACGATATTGATGCATTAAAAGCAGTGAGGAGTCACATAAACAGACATAAACTCTATTTAGAAACCTCATGGTCAACTGAA
This sequence comes from Amphimedon queenslandica, assembly GCF_000090795.2. NCBI lineage: Eukaryota > Metazoa > Porifera > Demospongiae > Haplosclerida > Niphatidae > Amphimedon > Amphimedon queenslandica. The sequence continues at coordinate 72,852 of NW_003546650.1, read as the reverse complement.
TATGAGGTATTTGCAGCTGCCACAATGTTTCAAGTTAAGATTATGGTATTTTCAGAATATTCCAATTACCGTGATTGGCATACTTATGTGCCTCGGTTCACTAACGAAACTTGTGTGACACTCATGAAAGTCATGTTGTATCTGTACCACATTAATTGTAATCACTATGATTTAGTAATACCTGTACTTGATTAAAAGCAGTGTAATGACATTTTAGCCTTGCTATTTTAGAGTGAAATTGTTTAGTTTAGTTTTCTTTAGCTTTATACAAAATGGTAAGATCTTTGTCTTTGATGTTATAAAGAATTTTATACCATGTCTTCTATTTTCGTTAATATAGTGCAATTACTACTTAAGATATTTTAGTTTCATTATTTGTGGTTAAAGTACAACTGCATCTTGTTTGTTTGTAATTACTCATTGTATGCTTATCATATTNTGCCACTTGAGTATGAGAATACTCCCTCTCACTCTCTGTTGTAGACAAACTGTCCACATTTGTGACATTTGCCTAAACCTTTGCAGCACATTATGCTAATGGCAGTTTGTGAGAAATGTTTTAAATAAAACACACAATACTAACTATATAAACTGGTCATGTACCACATGACATGTAATGACATTATGACAGTTGAATACAGGGTGACTTTAACTATTTGGTGCTGTACCACGTATTGGGTGGCAGCTTATTAAAGTTCTAAGAGTGATGAAAGTCACTAGATCTTTATGCTCAATTGCTGTGACACGCTTTGGGTGGCAGCTGTTGATATATTTCACAGAGTGGTTCAAAAACTCTGAATGTAGCTACATGCCGTACCACGCTTTGGGTGGCGGTTGTTGTTGCATTATACAGAGTGTTACATTGTAGTAGTGAAATCATGTAAGTAGTACCACATGTTGTGTGGCAGCTTTTGTGTCACATTGACAGTCACTAGTAGTGAAGCAACATGCCATGCCATGCTTCGTGATGGTGGCTGTTGTGTTGTACAGGGAATATAGTGAAATAAACTGCATGCTAAACCACACATATAAACTAGCATGCCAAGTGTTTTGAACTGTATGTGGCAAATGAGAGAGAGAGTTACTGCTATAATGTGCTGCTTAGGTAAAATTGCAGAGTTGTGAGTTTTTTGACCTGGAATGTGAGACTACCTCCTCGTGGTCCAGGTTGGGATTTATTGTATGATATGCAGTGTATTGTACAATAAATGCAAATTGTCTCACTTTTAAAGTCCAAAAATATGTTGAATAGATAGTCTTCATTTTTCATTTAGGGAGTATTGTGAAGAATAGTAATTGGTGCTGTATGCAACAAAGTATTTGATTTATCATTGGTAGTATTGTACTTCTGCCTAACAAAAAAAACCTGCTTGTTTTAGTCTTCTGTTGGTTGTATTTGTAATGTGCATCTATATTCTGTAGTGTTATATTTTAGTGTTGTTTGACTTGTAGCACATCTTTTGGGAAGTCTTATTTTTCAAATATGTTTTACCTAATGGCACCTTCTGCTAAAAAAGTTTCTTCCTTATACTCTGGGGTACATCCACATGCTGTTGCACTTGAGTATGTGAGAAAAAATTGCAAGTTGTAAAATTCGTTTAACTGGTTTTGGGACATTGTAACAGTGCTTTTGTCTGAAGACTATAATGTACATGCATAGATTAACTGATTTGCATTTTATTGATATACATAACTAGGTGTGACACTTACATTACATTTTCTTTCTGCTATAGTTTGAAGAATTGGTTAATAGGACTAAAAGCAAATCATTGTACACTTTTTCTAGCTACAAAAACTGTTGCAGAACAAGTTATGTGTGTACTACTATGAAGCTGTAGTTTACAGCAATGGAGCATATATACCGGTTAAGGAAAGGGAAAACACTCACCATCTCAGTCTATTTGTGCTTTATAAAGTAAGAGTCTCCTTTTTTATTGCAAAACAAACTTTCTCTCTTCAGTTAACTTTTCCATTATGAGAAATGGAGGCCTTGTCACTATTTTCATGTATGTTTACTAGAGGGACAGAGCAGTTTTCTGAAAAGTTTGTAAATGTGTGACTATAATTACACTCACAGTTTACATGTATTATCATGCCATCCTTCTTGTTGTTATATTCTTCAGGTGGTATCGTTTGCCGGATACATTTGGTAGCTCATACTATAAGGATACTTTGTCCTAGTGGGTGTGGAAGTGAAATTAGTTTTGAGGGTTCTATATGCTTTATTTAGTGTAACAACTCAAGATCTTTGAATATACTCAACCTAGACATAGTAAGGAAGTAAGCAATGCAATCAATAATTTTCTTTGTTATAGATTTTTACTTGCAAAATTATCGTTGATGATTAAAATCTATTACTGGAAGTATTTGTAAACTTTAGACTTTGTGATAACTTCTTATACATGAAAGTGATGAATATGAGAAAGGCATGCACAATACATTTTTTTGAACTTTTTGGGTGAATTTCTTTACAATTATGAGAGGAACTTTAAGTTGCATAATGAATTATGTATGTACCTATCATTCAATGTATTTGTCCCTTGCTCTTGCAGTTAGCCAAATTAATTACATGAAAAGTAAAGCAAGTAATTCTATTTTAACGTAGAATACCTCTCAAAATATACAGATTTGGTGAGTCTTGCAAGACACTATATAATTGTTTATTGTTTTGCATGTTGTATAGTTTTGATTCTTTCAATGCTCTTTTTAAGTTTAAGTTATAGACATTTATTAGATGCATGTATGCTTCCTATTATGCCAAGCTGTTAAAGTACCTGTCCTGTAAAAATTTTTTTACACACACACTTATCTATGAGTTCTGTCTTTAATGTTAGGATAAATGATAGTTAGAAAAATAATAAACTACTATTTCTGTTGTTTTATGTAGTTTTATTCACTCAATATCTAGAAATTTGCTTACTAAAGTGAATAGTTGCATCAAATTAAATAATGATAATAATATTCTATACTTGTACATTATTCGTCCATATTGTCTATTTTTTATGACTGCTCTGCTCTCTTTTTTTGTTTTTTTCAAATCTTTTTTGCTTTTTTATCTGGATATGTCTGATAATAGTGCATGATTCCCTTAAAGTGTGAAAAATCTTAATTTGAAAACAGTGTTCTTACCTTAAGCTGGAGATTTGTAAGAATGAAATGGGATATATTGATGATGTCATTTTAAGTCAATTTTAAGTCATTTTAAGTACTGTTAGGACAATGAAGTTATATCAAAGTCATATTGTTACATGTACATATGTGTAGGTATGTCTTTGGTTAGTTATACCATAGTCATTATGTTACATACATGTAGGCATGTCTTTTGCTCTTAGCATGCTGGTTAGCTGCTTTAGTTGTAGTTTTTTTTTGTTAAAAATCTAATGTATACTTATGTGCCTTCCTGGTCCACTCTGTTGGTCTAATTTGTAGTGTACAGGCATTGAGAACTTGTTTACAATAATAATGAATTAACAACAATAAATATTGTTGAAAATTAAAATTATAAACACTTTATTATTACAACCTCATGGAAAAATACAGTAACTTAAAAACAAAAGTTTGTAGAGCTAGTCAACTTGTAGAAGTTGTACTCACAACCAAGTTTTTACGGACCTATTCAGGTACACACATTATATAACACTAAGTTTGATACACGTAAATCTACATGTAGCTAGACACACTGAAAAAGGTGGACTGATGCTTGTAAAAATGCTCACAAGGCAAAACTCAAAGTTTACCATGATGCATGTCGCATTCTATTAATACATGTAAATAAACATAAATGAATAAGTAGAAATGCACTGTGCTACAGAAATGTGACTATTGTACCTGTCATGAACTTACTACAAATGGAGAAAAAACGCAACTCGTGTAAAGTTGTACATGGTAACATGCATGTATCAAAATAAATAAACTAGGAGTGTAGATATCACAACTAAAACCTTATCAATGCAGCAAATACAATATAGAATTATGACTTGCGACTAATGAAACTGATTTTATACAATCATCAGTGCTATGAAACAATCGCCACGAAGCTATTGTAGCTCAATTCAAAAACCATTTTGCATGTTGTATAGTTCTGATTCTTTCAATGCTCTATTTAAGTTTAAGTTATAGCCATTAATGGATATGTGTATGTTTCCTATAATGCTAGCTTGTTAAGTACTCCTCCTATAAAAATGTTTTTGCACACACACACTTATGAACAACAATAAATTTTGTCGTTCATTCTAGGATAATTGATAGTTAAATAATAATAAACCACTATTTCTGGTTTTTTGTAGTTTTATTATTTCCCCAATATCTAGAAATTTGCGTAATAGTTGTATTGACATAAGTAACAATAATAATACACAATACTTGTACAATATTTGTCCATACTGTCTACTTTGTATAACTGCTCCGCTCTTTTTGTTATCTATTTGCTTTTTTATCTGGATTTGTGTGATGATGGTGCATGATTTCATTCAATTGTACAAAAAATCTCAATTTGAAAACAATGTTGTTACATTCAGTTGAATACATATGGAAGAATGAAATCTGAAAGATTGATGATGGCTTTTCTAAGTCAATTAGTACAACCATGTTGATATTTTGTCATAAAAATATAGATTGTTTTGTATTGGGCCACTTTTATCATCTTCTGGTTTTTTAGGTGCCTCTGTGAACGATGGAGCAAGGGAATAACTTCATTGGAATGTATAATTGTAATAATAAAATCAATTTTTGAATTAATTAAGGTTAAAGTAACCATTGTACATCACTCTCTGTAGGTTAGACTTGATCACAGTCATTGAAAAGTAATTCATGCGGAATTTGAGCTGATTATCATTATGACTTTATGATTGGATCATTTCCAGTGGAACAGAACGATGCTGTTTATTTTTTTTTGCATTATTGTATTTTTAATATTAAAAATTATTTTGCAATTAAACAATCTCTTGAACAGGCTGCGCAAGCATAACAAATAATTACCAGAGTGGCAAGCAAAATGAAATAAGCACATTAAACTGTGAGGCTAATTGCAAACACTTCTGAAATATTATTATTAAAATTGTCTCTTTATAAAATAATTTTTCATAGCTTACTGAGAATGTTAGCAACAGCAGAGATATTAAGAAAAAAAAAGATTCACTTCGTCTTCCTTAGAAATAATACGCCATCTTTGATCTTGTGTCATTTCTGGATACCTCTGTATATTATAAAACTGGCGGGAAATATTAATTGCAAGGTGGGGTTAAGTTATGACGTCATATTAGTCAAACCATTAATAAAAATGGCCACCAGTATGTACTTCCTGACTATTGTTTATTTAGCTGTTTCATCTGGTGAATGCAGGCTCTACGAAGCTGTAAAGCTTGTAATCGTGGTATAATGAAGGCAAACACTCAATCAAGTTAGTATGCAGTAAATGCTTTTGTGATACACTGATGTTTGAAAGTGAACAAAACTCTATGAGAGATTGCAGCCCATTTTGCAAAACTTGAAGAACTTTTGCCAAGTGATGGAGCATACGTCAATAGAAAATAATGTTATAAAAACAATCATATTACTAAAAATTAAAGTACTCTCAATATGTTCAAGAATTCTTTACTCAGTTTTCAACCATTTTAAAAAGTTAAGTAAAGTTTATTGCATCTCACTATTGAGAAAAAATTTGAAAAAATTATATGTTGTAGAAAATGTATAAAGGAAACAATTTGTGTTCCGAAAACTAAATTGTGCATTCAGCCTGTTGTACCTTAATTAATAGGTATACAGTAGTCCATAGTAATTATGTAATTAAATTAGGCCACTCCTTAATTATTATTATTAGCCTATATCACTAAGCAACCGATGTAAGGCACTCAGTTTCAAAATATACTTCAGTTTAGAAAATGTAAGCCTCCTTACCAGAAGTGGTAGCTAAGAAAAAGCAAGTTTTACCTCTCGAATCCACCATCAACAACATGCACACACTACAACAGTATTGTCACATAAGAAGCAAAAGAGGAGAGACATCATACATTCTTTCTATGGCCCCCCAATAAAGTATTGTGTACCATTGCAAGACGTTGGTAGTACTATAAAGAGACGTCTTGATTATTTCAAAGAAAGCAAAGGGAAAACAGATCTAAAGAATCTCAAGAAAAAAAGGCCAAAAGAATGAGCAAGATCTGGGAATAAGCCCAGAAGGCTAGATCTACACTTATTAAATCAGCAGATAACAGAGAAGCACGTCTAAGTGATTAAAAGCAAAGAAGTCAGCAAAGAATTAACAATATATCAGAGGCTCAAAGACAGGAACGTCTTCTGACTTAAGTGAAAGATCACAGCAATGATGTGCCAGTGAATCAGAAGCTGAAGGAGAAGAAACTATCTTAGATCTTCGTGTAAATGAGATCGTGATAGAAGAGCCTCAAATTCTGAAGGGCAAGGAGCTCAATGTAATCAAATAATGAGAGAATATTGTAGAGAGACAGTGGCTGATCAGCTACCTCCAGCTCCCTCACTGGATGAAGAACGTCAGCAACAAAATCTAGAAAAGACCTCAAAAAATTTGAAAGAGATACAACTATCTCCAACCAGCGTATGCTCTACATATAAACGTCTGTGCTACCAGGGATATAATAGACTACGTAACTGGGATTGGCAATGGGATCACGTGAGCGCATCATTTGTGTAGAAACATTTTTTGCAATCTCTGTTATCATTTTCAAGATGGCCAACTCTTCTGGCAAATCACTAATGTTGCTATTTCTCTGTCAAAAAGGTTTGTGTCTCTCAAAACATTATACGTCCATTACTAAGGGATAAGGAAGCCATGTATTTTTTTTTCAGTGATATTGACAATGCTGTCACAATGAATTGCCAAGGGCGGCCCATGATTTCACTTGTGTTTCTCTGCTGGCAAGATAGCTTGGAGTATATGGATTCAATCATATTGTGATTTACCATCTTTTATGTTCATGTGAGAATAGGACCAAAAGAACTTACTTAGACCTTTCCATTTCATGATACAGCCAGAAAGTACTTTTTCGAAGGCCAGTTTTGTGTACCAGTGGCGGATTCAGATATGACTCTCTTTGTAATATAATAACTCAGTGATTGTTGTATGAGAATGTACTGGCTATTTGTTATTCTAGTCTTTGTTTGATTTTTACACAATTTTTACACATCAGTGTAGTAAGGCCATTGTACAGAGCAGAATCGGTTATTATACCAAAACTATGAATAATTAATTTAAATTTGTTACTGGTCTATAAATTGATATCCGCTCCGAAACCAATCCCGGTTACTTAGTCTATTATATCCCTGTAAGGTGTATCATTGGTGGATGTGAGTCAAGTACATGTATTGCAACAGCATTATAATGCTTGCATTAATGTACACAATCATTCACTGCCTATATTTAATCATGTTTACTTAATGCTGATAATCCCTGTTTTAGTAATATTTCATACATATTATTGTCAGATGAGATTACGTGATACTGTATCAATTGCAATTCCAATAAGATAATCATCGTCATTGGGTAGCACAGGGCGTACATGTCCTGAAATTTTAAGTCATTGGTCCGTATTTCGTCCACTACTTTCAGTAAACTAACGTGGTGGCTACCCATTGACTTCTGTGTCAAGACATTGAAAGACCTTGATAATCAGAAAGAAGTGATACTTCAGTTACTTGTAAACTTAGCAATAGACTTCAAATAACTATATCTCCTGTAGGACAATGTCTCTGCTCCAATATAGGTAGTGTTGTTTGAATAATGAAAGATAATCCAGTTCCACCAGCGTCTCAAGTTTTAGAACTATTCTTCATAAGTTTGTAATTATTGCTGCAGCTGCGTGGGAAATCTTGAATTTAAAACCAATACTATGACATACAGCAGCCAATAAGTGCAGACCTAGCACAGAGGAAGTAGTTTGCTGTTTGGAGGTACCAAATAAGTTGCTCTATCACTGGTGAGTATACAAAGAAAAAATATGGCTTAAAACATGAATGATACAGGCATTCTTAGAGTCAGGCTGTAACACCACTGCTTTCAGAAGATCTTTCTGGAGCTGCATATTTAGAAATTAAGCTGCAAATAAGAGGAAGGAGTCTAATTAGCAGTTTGAGTCATTTCTCACAATCAAGGAGAAGAAAATCAATACTCAAAAAGTCGATTTTTCTTCATTTTAAATGAAGTGACACTGTTGATATAGCATTTATCAGTGAAACAGTTTCTTCTCTACAGAAAACAGGTTATGAATTGAAGTAATTTATTATCAACTCCTAAATACAAGTTGGCTTGATCTGCAAGAGAAAGAAAGCATTTTCAAAGAATAAATATAAATATTCTGGTAAAACATAAAATGAAGTGGGTTAAAGGCAGAAAAGGAGAAAATTAATGGCAATTAAAGAAGCATCTAAGAAAGCATTATGGTTTTTAGACTCTTTCAATTTAGACTTGCTTTCAATTTTCTGAAAACCTCAATCATCAAATGACACCATCAATTTCACATTATCATCATCTTCAAGATACGACTGTATCCCCGTACCCTCAAATTCGAATCACAAAGTTGACAAATTCTATTTCTTTTAGACAGCTATGGACGAGCTCTCCATGATACATCCTTCACAACCTCAATCTAACTTTATAAAGGAAAGTCGAACTAACATTCTCTTCTAAAGTAGTTCGTTATCGACTGCCTAAACCATGCTTTGCCTGCTGCAGGCCCTTAAAGGATTGCATCATAAATACTTTATCATTCACAGTAAGTTCTAATAATTAATTCACTAACTAATATGACAAATATTATATAGGTGGTAGCCTATATGTTGGGTTGAGGTTGATTTTTCAAAATTGCGGCCAAATTTATCATTTTCAAACACTTCTTATCTTACCATATAAAACCTCATAAATGGCTTATCTCAGCTCTTCTTCACTGAGCAATTCTCCCAGTACCTTTAAAGTGGACTGTAATGTAGCAGGAGCAATTCTAGAGAATAGGCCCAAATTCAAATTTCTGCAAAATTCGTCAGACATTTTCTTTATTCACCTCCTTCTATCGGCCCTGTAATCTTTTAAGCCAGTACACTGCTTTGGCTGGCTTTTACACCATTCCTTTACTCATTAAACAATGGCTACAAAGGTAGTTTCAGAATCTTAATTTATTTCTTGGTCAAATAAGAAGTAATAATGGGCATGATATAACACACCCTTATTTCAGTCGCCATTTTAAAATTTTACACATGCGCAGAGTTGCCATAGTAACTAGTCTGACTGCCAGTCTACTCTACCATAGCACAGTACTGCTGAATATTCCTTTATTCATTCTCTTGTTCTGCTTGCTAGTAAAGAGTGCGCAGAGTAAACCATCACCAGTTCTTTTAAGAGCTATACTAATAGGTAAGTAAAATAAAATTTTAATTCTTCCTGAAATTAGAGTGACTTCAAATTGAGCGGCTCTGTTATTTGTAGAAATTTTGTAAGCTGCACTTCATATATAATATCTAGATACTACTGTTAGTGCCTCATTTGATAAAAAAAGATAAGTGTTGTGTTTACAATGACATTTATCTGTAGTACTGATTTTAGTACCTACATGTTTCTTCCGTACTTAATGTCATTGTACTTGTTTGTAGTTTTAGTCCTAAGTATAATTGTTGCTTTGTTAGTAGTAAGAAAGGTAAGTAGAGAAAGGAAAAGTAATTTAACTAAGGCCAAATCTAAAGGAAAAAGAAGAGACAATATGAAAATAGAAAGCAAATGGAAGGTTATATTGCTAAGAATAGATCAAACGCCAGAGCCAGTGGCGTATCTAGGGGGGGTGCTGAGGGTGCTCCAGCACCCCCCTTGGCAAAAATCCCAAACTTATGACAAAAATTAGTTTTTAGTCTGATACATATCACCATTTATAAACAGAGTCATCCAAAACACTGGATCCAGCTAGTGAGAGTGTAAGAGTCCTCAGGAATGGAGATAGCTGACATCTTAGGCTCCCAGCTGACTGACAACAATTCTGCCATTTTATTAGATGAATTATGATAATAGTTAACAAAAACCACGCCCATACGTGTGACTTATGAAAATAATTATTTTTGCTGGTGACACTGCTAGACTTAGTACAGTTAGTAGTAATGTCTTTAAGTATTTTTCAAAAACTACCACCTCAGTTTCGTATAAATGTGTGTTTTGTATGTAAAAATCATGGAGTAATTGCTTTTAGGTTGCACACAAACTACAAGTAGTACTACAAGTACAACTACTAGTATTACGTCAACAAATACAGCTACTGGTTCTAGTGCACAATCTGCTAGTGGTACTGATCATGTTGTTGATAGTGACTTGTCTGATGACAATGATTCAGAATGTGATGATCTAACTCCTGCTGCAAAGCATCCAGCACTTGATTACAATGATATTGCTAATGTAGCTGGAAATGCAGATAAGCTCAGTTCAAGTGCTAAGTACGACATTCTTTGACATCATTTTAAACCAGACAGGAACCACGCTTTCCCTCGCAATTTAAATGGCTGTTCTTTCTATACAATAGGCTCCAGGACTTTCCTTGGCTAGCCTACTTATTGCAACAGAATGGTGGGTACTGTATCAACTGTGTCCTCTTCTGTATCTCTGGATATCGAGGGTCAGCTTCAGGAGTTCTAGTAACTAAGCCATGGAAAAGTTTCCACAAAGCACTGGAGATTCTACGAAAGAATCCTTGTACATCTCATCATAAAGAGTCAGTCATTAGATGTGAAGGTTTTGTTAAGGTCATGTCACACCAACAGCCAGCCATAAGTACTGTCTTAAACCAGCAGAGGGCTGATCAAATTGCCTTGAATAGAAGAAAGCTTTCTTCTCTTTTTAAAGTAATTGCTCTCTGTGGTCAGCAGAACTTCAGTTTACGTAGTGACTTCTGTACCATCAAAAGAATTATATCATGACAAAGCTATCAATGCTCAAGGACACCTCAGAATGGTGTTAGTATATGCCATTTGAAATATTCTATTTCATTCATTACTTTAGCTGAGAGGAGCTATTGTCTGCAAGCTATTGGAAATTCGAACATCCATATGTTATACTAGTGTAACCGAGTCTCTTAGAAATTACCTTTATAGGCATAATTGCAATATTCATAACATGCCACAAGGAGTGACTCTGCAATCTGATGTTCTTCATCATAGGGCACTTACCTCACACTCTGGCTTATTAATTTATCAAGGTGACTTTGTTATGCTTAATACTAAAGAGGTATTACAACTAATCTGAAAACTAATTTAGCTGTTTTTATGCATTTCTTTTGATTTTATAATGAGTCATTGTTTCAATTTTCTGTGATGAAAACACTGGTTTAGATCTCTGTCTGGTAAGAGAGGTAGAAGGAATGGTTGCTGACAATGGGGCTGAGCTTCTTACGGAATATGATTGTCCCCTTTTCCAAAGAACATTAAAGTTATTTATACTTCATTCATGTACATGTACATTATCAGTGTCTATGATCCATTTGTGTACTAACTCATGCATTTTGAAAGAAGATATTTGGACTCATGAAACTTGTAATATGTTTTGATTGAATATCTTTTCCATTCCTTGTACATTTGCAACTTAATATTGTTATTGAAGATGAATAATAATTAATAAAGCAATAAGGAAAATAATTATACTGAATATATAGTGTTCAGTAATGAATCATTTCCGTGTACGAAGCGATACAGGATGACATACCGAATGTAGCTATTCCGTGGCTACGGTGATGACACTGTAATTGCCAAAAGTTGGTGTATCTTAGAGATATACCGTATCTGATACATAACTGATATCTCAACTAATACAGAAAAAAAATTTTTGCTGTGTATGCAATATAGCATATCTGATACATAACTGATATCTTAACTGATACAGAAAAAAAATGATACAGAAAAAACTGATACAGAAAAAAATCCCAACAAGTGGAAATCTAAATATGCTACAAAAACAGGGCTAAGGAATAATTCACCTAGAATCAAGTTAAGTCAAGATACTGAGTGCTGCCATAAGAAATGCTTGAAGCAGTTTTCTACAGATCATTTAAATCAACTCAGAGAAAAAATTGAGAGCCTTTACTACAATGAACAGAACCTATATCTGTATGCCTTAATTGGTAGATGAGAAACAAAGAAGAGTGTTGGTCATCCTCGGCAACCAAATCCAACATCATTTCCTTCAGGAAAGAAGGCTGGTCGTCCACCAGCAGAAGAGGGTTCTTGCACTTATATATATTATCTTCATGATGAAAAGAGTTAGAATGTAGAAGTCTGTTCAAAAGCCTTTTGGTTTGTTTTTGGATTTGAGCAGAAGAGGTTACTTGTTTTGAAGCAAAAGATGAAATCTGCAACTGATGTTTGTATTGAGCTCGATAGACGTGGTAAACATGGAAAGAGGCCACAGAAAGTACCTGAAGAAGTACGTGAACTTATATGTAGGCATATTAAGACATTCCCAACTAGAAACAGTCACTACTCTCGTAACAATAATTATGGACAAAGATACTTATCTCCACACTTATCAAAAGCTCGGTTGTACAAAAACTTTTCGCAAATTCATGACCCAGAATACTTTTCTTTAGAAGAAGCAAACTTGCATCAGAAAATATCCCATCAGCCTTTGGAAAAAATAAGACAACCACTGGTATCTGAGCACTTTTATCACGATGTATTTTTAGTGAGTTTAATATATACTTTGGGTATCCAAGGACAGATACATGCTGTACATATGATGGTCTAAGTGTCAAGATAGCAAGTGAATCTGATATTTCTAAAAAACAGGAGCTACAAGAACTAGAAGCTTAAAAAGCACTTGTTCAAGAGGGGTATGATGCTTTTCGTTTTGACGAACAGTTTGCTAGAGACTCTTCGAGTAATGTACAATTTGACTCATAGTTATACTATACCTTACATGTACGCATATATTGTATGATTATTATTGACTATAATTACTGTGTGTATAAGCGCTACTTGCTCATTAATATTTTTGTTATTAATTCAAAAATAAATTTTAATGCAAAGTGTCAATTAATGTATACAACAGAGGAAGTGTTCAAGTGGTGGGTAAATATAAACCAATTATACAAGTGTGCATATAATAACCAATACAATACAATACTGTTACTTGTATAGTGAGTCATCAGTCATCAATATCAACAATGCCATCATCAACAGTAGGTAAGTTAGCATAAAACCCTTGCAGATGAGCTGGAACATATTTACTAGCAAGTTTAGACACATCCTCTGCTTTAGCTTTTTTTATAGGCAATAGATGTTGCATATATAAAGTATTCAGAGTCGACAGTGGACATTTTCCTCATTTCTTGTAATATGATACGACTTGAGGAGTCGCACTAATGTCATAGGAGTGTCTCACCCATACCTCAGAATGACGCTGAACTTCTATCACTGTACCATCAACGACTTTCTTGCCAGATCCAAAATTGAACCAAACAGCAGTTTCAAAGTTCAAAGAATTCCTATTGGTATCATGGGTCTGTTCTGTGTACATGTGGTTTAGGTACTGATAGTAGTTAAAAAAGGATTGTTAAATTTCAACAACATGAAGGCTACTAACAAAAGATTCAGAAACATATTGATACCATTCCTTTGATGTATACACAGTTTCTATCTTTGCAGCATGTTTTTCAATGATGGCAAAATGTCGATCAGTTGGACCGTAAGTGTGACCAGGAACTAAAAACTTATAATAGATACTTGAATAAACACCACAGCATATTAAATCTTGAAAGAACCACATCATGCAGTTCTTGTTTTGCCCCGTGCAATTATCAGCCCACCAGATACTATGCTTAGCTCCCGTTCTTCCAGATGGTGTCGCACTGATGAAATGAAACAAGCAAGAATTGACATCATTAGCGCCTCTTTTTGCAAGTAGCTCTTGCCACATAAATGCAGTCATCAGTTGTGTTGAAGCAGAGAAAACTCAAACAAATATGTCCAAAGGAGTCTCTGATAGAACTGCTCTCCTACTGGTAATTTGAGTGTGGGCAAATTCTTTTGAAAATCAAAGTGAAATATGTCCCCTGCTTCAATACTATTGAAAGGCTACAAACCTCTGTTGCAAGGATTGCACTTTAAACTATTATCAGACTCACTCAAATGTTTACATTCAGCCTCGTGCATGGTGATGCACTTGCAGTGGTACCAGAGTTCACATTTACCTTCATATTGGATGCCCATCTCATCATCACAGACACTTTTTCCACAGCATTCACACAAGTATTCTGCTTGAACCAGGTTTAAAATGTCACTAAAACGTTAGAGAGCAAGAAGGGTACT